>NW_027077926.1:0-77000 GCF_963930625.1 Muntiacus reevesi
GAGGTGGAGACCTAAAAGGATGCTGCCGCCGCCGCCGCCGCAGCAGCAGGGCCCCTGGGCTCCTGCTGAGCGCTAGGCCTCCCTCTCCAGGGCAAGGGTCTGGCCGAGGTCTGGATGCCTGGGACCCCTGGGGCGAGCATCCCGGATCCGAGGCGGCGACGGCGCGGCTACCGCCCATCCCCGGTCGCCCGGAACCGGTACCCGGGCTGAGCGTGGGGCGGCGGGAGCCGGTTGGCCTATCTGAAACACCAGGCCTCGAGGCGGCTGCTTCAGGCGTCAAGTTGAGCGGGGTGTGTGTGCCCTCTTGGGGAAAGGGTAAGAAATGGAGCCTTCCTTTCTCTCCTCGGTCGGGGTAAGCGGGGACCCACACGCACAACACACACACACACACACACACACACACACACACTCCCAAACACATGCCCCCCAGCTGAGGTCCCTCCCACCCGCCCTCCCGGGAGCTCAGACGCTCTCATCGGATGCAAGTGGGGAACCCAATCCCGCAAAGGAGCCAGAGCCCCTGGCGTAGAGAGGAGGAGCGTGCCCCCCCCCCCCGCCCCAGGCTCACCCCTGGGGTCGCAGGACCCAGAGAGTGGAGATCCACGCGGCCAGCGTCACCCACCCGAGCCTGGCTACAGGCGCGTTCAGGCGAGCTCCGCGGGGCCGAGGTGTCTGGAGAGCGGCCCCGGGCGCCCGCGCGCGGCCCGCCGAGGGTAACCAGAAAAGCCGAGCCTCGGGGTCGAAGTCATAAAGTTACTAATCCCGTGCAGGGGGAGTGAGCGTGCCTCCGGCCGCCTGGGGCGGTCATTTGAGCATGTTTACTTAAGGACTTTGCAAGCGGAGCGCGCGCGAAATAGTCGGATTTCCAGCGAGGCAGCAAATATTTGCAAGCGAGAGAAAGAAGCGGAGCCCGGCCGCGCCGCCGCGTCCCTCCCCCCGGAGCCGCGGCGCCGGCTTGGGCGGACCCGGCCGCGCCGCTGAAGACAGAAATGAAGCTGGGAACCTGCGGGGCTGGGGGGCAGGGAGGGCGCAGAGCCGCAGCGAAGACCAAAAAGTGCAGTACGGCCCCTAGGCCCTGGCGAGCTGGGGCTGGGGGAGGAGAAGTCCTTTCCAGCTCGATCAATCTTCCTGGGCTGCGATCGGTCAATAAAAATGGTGTGAACCGGCCGCGATCGTTGTGCGTCTGGGGAGGAAGTGGAGGCCAGAGGTGCCGAGGCTGGCGCCAGCGCCCCGCACCAGTCCCGTTTGCGCCCGGGCGGTCTGCAAGCCCCAGGCCGGTGGCCAGTTCGTCGCCGGGAGCCCGGCGCGGCCCGGCGAGGCCTTTAATTGGGTGTCTTCATTTTTATAGGGGCCATTGCTGGAGCAATTAGCGAGAGACAATAAGCGCCAAGAGGCGTTTAATTCGATTCCGTGCGCCGGCTGCGGCGCTCTGGAAGAAGTGGCTGGCCCTGGAGGGAAGATCTGGTTAAGTGCCGGCTCCCTGCCTTGCCAGTCTAGTCTTAGATGTGGGAGTTCTCCAGGGGCAAGTTGAAAGCGGAGTGAGAGCTTTCACCCAAGTCCTGGACTGGGAGGATCCCGTCCCGGGTCTCGCTAGCCCCGCGGGGCGCCCCCGGAACCGCCGCGCCCACAGGCAGCACGCGTCCGGGTCGGGTCCCCGATTACCTGTTAGAGGGAGAAAAGCAAAAGGGAGAGGGACGTGGAAAACGGCCTCCTTCCTTCTTAGCCTTCGGACCCCCACCTCGATCACCCGAACCAGCCCAGTTTCCTTCGCCCCCGGGGGAGGAGGGGCAAAGGAGAGAACCCCCTTCTCGCGCGTACACACCTCGCCCTTCACCAAGCACGCCTCGCCACCCCCTTCCCTGCCTCGGCCCTCGGATTAGGTTACCGTGGCCGAGCGAGGATTTCTACTGGATACGATAAAGCACAGGTAAAGCTGTGTAAACAGCTCGCCGGCTGCCGGGCGAGAGGGTTACGCGGGGGACACGGCTCAAGGCGCCACCGCCAGGCCCGGCTGCGCGAGCGAAGCGGCGGGGGAGCCCGCTCGGGCGCCGCGACCGAGACAGCGCAGGCTAAACACATATTACACGACATCTCTGCAGCTCCCCCGCCTCTCAAGCCCCCTTTCTCTTTCCCGCATGAACTGAAGTGCAGAAAGTGGACAGTGGAATCACAGGATGATGGAGAAAAGCAGGCGGTGGGCAGCGCTGATGGTGCTGTTCAAATGAAATACAACTAGCGACCAGGGACGCAGAATAAAGGGGATCCCAAGTTAGACTGGCAGAGGAAAGATGCTGGAGGTAGAAACAGCAAGGGGGAAACCCGCGGGAACGCAGGCGCAAAGCGCTCGCGGCTCGCACACCGCTTCTCCCGGCTCCCACGCCCACCCGCTCAGGCCCAGGAAGCCCTGGAAAATGAGCCAGCGCTTTGGGGATGGTACGTGGTTTGATTTACTTTTTTTTTTCTCTCTCTCTTTCTCTCGCTTATTCATCTATCAGCTTTTAAAACTCGAAGGAAACCCGCCTGGGCCAGGACGGGCTACCAGAGAAGTGGAGAGGAGATGAGCCAGGAGATTACCCCCCTCCCCAGAACCCGCCCCCAGCGCCAGGCCGGGCCCTCCAGCTTCGAGGGATCCTGGCCCTTCATGTGCAGCCACCCTTTTCTCCCGGGTTGAGAAAAACCCTGATGGTAGCGAGATAAAAATTGGGTGGGTAGGGGTGTAGTGGAAAGGTTGGAGGGGGGAGGGAGAGGAGAGGGGATTTCTCCTTTCGAGTTTACCAATGCACCTGTCAGAGGGGTTGGCCACGGGGGGAGCCCCGGGGCTGGATGGGTGAGAAAGATTTCCCCTTGATGGGGTGGATCGAAAAGACTGCGAGTCACCCTGCAGGAAGGGGGCACCTCCGACCTCTCCCTCCCTCCTGGCTTTAGGGGCCTAGGAGACAGGTGGAATCAGGAGAGAAGGGAAGGGATGGGGGGCACTCCAGCAGGTCCCCGTGGTGTCTCCGCCGTCAGAGGCCGCTTGTCCCGCCCAGCAACACCAGTGACTTAAGAAGTGGCCCGCAGCGCCTAGACCCAAGCTCTCACGATGTGGTTGGCGTCCTCAGGTCACGGCTGAAGCCTTCGAGACACCCAGGGAAGGGAGCAGCCACCGCAGGCGAGAAAGGAGTCAGCGGTGACAGATCCACCCACGTGAACTCCAGGTCCTCGCATTTGGGGGGCGCCGGCTCCATCTCCCTTCGCCTCCCAGGGTCCCGGCTTTGTCATGGCCGCCTCACCGCCCCGACCCTCTAGAAGCCCCGGGCCAGCCCTGAATCCAGCGCTAGCCGCGGCCGACTCTCCTCCGACCGCTTCATTTTGACATTTCAGGAAGAGGAGGGCTTTCTCTTGGGGCTACTGTGTTTTTTACTTTTTAGGGTAGCTGGAAAACTGGGGTGTCGGCTGCTGAACAATGACAGTGCGCTTTGAGGGCTGGGGACGTCATGACCGGGACGGGCAAATAGAGAAAGGTAATCCGTGCCGACCAGAGGCCAACTTCTAAAAGCACCAAGTGTCCACGTCTTCCTTAGACACTCTGGAGACAGCCAGGTAAAGTCTGGGGGGCTCCCCGGCTCTCAGAGGTTCACACTTCGCCCAGCCGCTGCCTCTCCCCGCCTGGCCCGGCTCGCGTTGGGCTCTCCGCTGCCTGCCACCTCGCAGACCCCAAGCAATTTGTTATATAAAACAAAACAGCAACCACACACGTGTACCAGCACACCCGCAGTGACGGACACCCAGGGAGAGCTCCGCTCCAGCGCCTTGGGCCACGTTTCTTTCTGGTCCTTCCAACAGCCTCATCCCCGCCACCACCTCTAGTCCCAGCTGCCTGAAGCAGAAAGGGAGGTTCGGACTTCAAATCTGGGGCTCCCTTGGCCCCGCTCCCTGCGGTGGGTAAAGCACTCTCTAGTTGCTCCCACCGTTAAGAAAGAATTGATCAGAAATACTTGGTCCGCACACAAAGACGTACCACGGAAGGAATGCACTTTTCTGTGCGCAAGGCTCCAGACTGGGAGGAGTCCACACCTGAGCGCAGCCCAGAAATGGTTAGAATAGCCGGCTGCGGGAGAGTCCTGGGCCTTCGGACTCAGCCCCACGGCCTTCTCAGGACCTCCCGCGCGGTTTCCGGCACGTACTGCCTTAACCCCGGAGAAAGCGGCTCTCAGCCACCCAGCTCCCTGCGTACCTGCCGCATTCCCGGCCTCTCTGGGTGGCCCTGCGCTGCTGGGCGTCACCTTAGAGAGGCTCCGCTGATGCGCCCTAGAGGCGCCCACTCCCCTTTCTTCACTGCACCCCCGGACTCACCCACACCTCATATATCGTCGGCAAAAGGCAGGATGGCCACATCAAATAAAGCAAAAGGCAGCTTCCCAGTCTCCGGCTTTTGGCAGGAAAAGACCAACCCCAATTCTGATTCCCCGGGACTGGAGGAGATTCTAGTGTAGATGGGAGGATGCGCATGGAGGGGCGGGGTGCCGTGCGGGGCTTGTGTCCAGGGGACCACTCGGCCAGATTCTCAAACCCCAGCTGACTTCTCCAGCTAGGGACCTTAGGCCTGGCGGGACAACGCTGAGGGCTGGGCCTCCTGCCTGGTCCCAGGAAATTGGTATGGGGGCCCCGAAAACCCTACACCCACCTGGGTCTTGATTTATCTGCCCTGGGCGCCATATCCCACCCCAGATGGGCAGCAAATAATTCATTTCCTCAGGATCACACATTTTAAAGGTTTAATGGTGAGCCTGCTCCCCACGACCAGCCATTTGGTCCTGAAAGCATCTCCTAGCCAGGACTCTTCCTGGGTTGACTCTACCAGCCTGGCTGGTACCCCCTGCCTCAAGCCTGTCATGCAACCGACAGCCGCCCTCCCAGCACCTTTTCTGCCACAAGCGCTAAGGGATGAAAGGGCTACAAATGTTACTTTATTATTATTTGTTCCTTTAAAGTTCCTCAACCCCTACCCAGAACCCCAGCACTCTGGTGAATGTGAGTGACGAAAGAAGAAAAAAAGCACAGAGGAACTGGGAGCCCAGCGGAGCGGAGATCCTGAAGGTTAGACTCCTTTCCATCCCTGCCCTGGACAGACTTACCCATGTCCACTTCCCAAGCACCCCACAGTGTCTGAGAGGAAGGAAAGGTGAATAAAAGCAACTCTCAGATACTCTCCTGTTCAGACACTTTCTGAGAATGCAACTTCCTTGCATTTTAACATTATCTGTTTTCATTGGGAACTGCTTCCCAACGAGTGACTTCTTGGAGGTCTGCTGGTCCAACGTCCCTGGAGAAAGTATAATCCTAGTTCCCTCTGCCCCTGCCACTCCCCAGTTCCCTAGCACCCTCTCCCAGGCTGCTGTTTTCTCACCCACCTTAGGGTGCTTCTGGAATCAAAGGTGCCTACCAGCCACTAGCTCCCCAGGGGCTGGCAGATGCTCACACATCTGGGCTCCAACTTTCAACCCACAGCCACAGCTGTTTCTTTAATTGTATTCAGAGACAATGAGCCTAATCAGGCACTTGTGGGCAGAGGGAAATAAACATGAAATTGACACTCCGCAGCCACCTTGGGGAGAAGGCTGACCTGCTCATTCAGACTGGTTCTTTCCCCAACCCTCTGCCCTCCCTGAAGAGGAAAACATGTATCCAGCCCTTCCCCAGCCTTACCATCCTCTCCTATTTTTGTTTAATTTTTTCTCCACATGCCTAGTTCTACTGGCTCTTTCCTCCAAACATGGACAGGCACACATGCACACACCACACTCGCCCAAGGTCATTGCAGAAAGTCAAAGATTTCCAGGGACCAGAAAGAACAACAAGGACTGGGGTCTAGTTCATTTTCTTCCAGGGACAGCTGTCCTTCTGGAGCGGAGACCGCCTGTTAATTCTCTCCACGTGGAGCAGGGAAAGCCCATGCAGAGTGAGAGACAGAAGATAGTGATATTCACTGACCTGGGTAGCTTGCTGTCGGCGGTCAGCTGTTTTTTATTTTTTATTTTTTTCCTGACTTGCTGGAGATCTGAAAGGCAGAAATGACAGGCAGACCTGGCCACTGTTGTCGCTGCTGCGGTCCTCGCCGCCCCAGCGGCTTACGGCATCTCACGCAGGCTTCCAGCGAGAACTAAAACCAGGGTGATGTGCATCCTTCCTAGGAACCCCCCTCCCCCGCCTCCTGCTCACAGTAGAGAGCAGAGCTCTTCCGGGTTGCGAAGAGGGAAAGGGAGGGAGGGAGGGAGGGAGGCTGAGGGAGGAATGAATTTCACCCCCTTCTGCAAACAGGCACGCCGCACATCAGAAGTAAGTGACACCAGCAGAGTTGGGGGAATGAGGAAAGACTGTTTGAAATGTGACCAGCCCCCTGGTGCCTCCAAAGTCCACTGTCTCTGGCAGGGCTGGAATTAACACTGTAAATGTCACTAGTAGTGTTGCCTGGGTCACCAGCCACCATAGATAGAAAAGCTTTCGAAGAGTTTCCCTCCCATTTTGGAAGTGGAGACCCAGTGAAAGCATGTACAGGTAAACCTCATGGCCACATTTAGGCCATGGTCTCAGCCTCCCGGATCCTACCCCCTATCCCTTCCATCTGACTGTTCCACCGGTTCTGTATATGCTGACGCCTCAAAAATGAATACAATCCACTTTCAAGTACCTGCAGCCACGCCTGGTCAGTGAAAGTTAGGAAAAGCAGGAAGGTCAGTGACTTCCATCTCTGCTTGCTGGCTACAACTTAGCTCTTCATGGAGTTCCTAAAAACATGTGAAGTAGCGACATTTGTACACCCACTAAGTAGAAGTTTGGGGAGAGTCTCTCTAGGGGTCCCAACTCTTTCCAAGAAGACTTCTGGGAGAAATTAACCTTCTAGGAAAGTGAGATAAAGGAGCAAGCATCAGAGGTCACTCTGAAGATAAAATGTCAGAAGGAAAATGATCTTATTGGTCTACGAACCAGAGGGAACAAACTCCTGCCCTCAGCCTCACAAGCTCCCTCTCCTGTACCATCCCTACTTCTTCAGGGAGAGGGGGGTCATCGGAGATCAAAATAATCCACAGAGGGAGTCTGCCATGAATAAAATTTCTGCAAGAGTAAAACGAAACTCCATAAACATTGGGGTAGAAAGGTCAGCGTCCATTTGTTTTGACAGGCAGAGTTTTCCCTTCACAATATTTATACAATAGGAATATGGAGACTGACTTTAAAAATAAATCAATCTTTGGGGAGAAATAAAAAAGAAAATGTGTCCACCCCTGGACCAGGAAGTCAATCAAGAAGTTTCTTGGGCTGGAACCAGTTCGGTAGGAGGGAGTGGCAGGATCTGAGGATTCCAAGTGTTCAGGGGTGGCTGTCCCCGGCGGGGAGGATGAGGCCATTGGTCAGCGGGGCCAGAGTGAGTGGGCAGAGGTGGGGCGGCGCCGAGGCGGGCAGGTGCCCAGCGCTGCCCCGGCGGCCGGCGGCCCGATCTGGGAAGAGCAGCTGCCTGCGCCTCGGATCCCAGCTTGCCTGCAGCCGCTCAAGGCCCCCGGACCTGGACACAGCACGCCCCGCTTTGCGCCTCGCTCAGCATCCTCCGGGGTCCAGGTTTAAGCCACAGGCGGGATGGGCGCGGGGCGTCTTTATCCTTTGCCCAGATGGCCAGGAGACGAGCCGGGAGCCCCCCTGCCCCCGAGGAAGCCCCGAGGTCCGCCTCGCGTCACGGCTCAGCCCCTCCCCCGCCGGCGGCCCTGGCCCTCCCGCCTGCCGCCACCCAGCGGCAGAGCCACGTTCTCTGGCGCCGAGGCGCGGAGTCGGCACGGCTGCGCCTTTCGAGGGCGTCAGGGAGAGGTCACTCCTTCCCCCAACCTGTTGCCCCGAGCGAGTCGAGGTGCCGTGGGCTGTGCCCGGAGGGCGGCCGAGAGTGGAGCCCTTCAGGGTTCCCCGGCCACTGGCTCCTCCTCACTCCTGCCTTGTGGTGAACAAGACCCCCGGACCCCGGGGGGTCATCGGCCACCCAGATGGCGACAGCTGTCTCCTTAACTTGGATGTCAGCTGTGCCCCCCATCTCGCCATCCACCAGGGGCCACTCGCCTGTTTCTGCAGCTCCCCTCTAACTTCTGCGCCCTTTCGAGGGTCTCCTCCCTCCATCTCCTCCCTTCCCCATCACAGTCACCTCCGACCCGCAAGCCTTTTGCCTTTAGCATCTGGATCCCCGCCCTGCACCCCGCCCTGGGACCCCAGGCTCGCGCGCTCTCCGTCATCCCTCGACCCACACCCTCGTCGTCACCCTGTCCCCGCGGCGCGCCTGCGACCCTCCGCCCGGTTCCGGCCGGTCTGGCGGCCCCTGCCCGCGTTCCTTTTCTGCTGACGCGGGCACTTGCTTGTCTCGGGTCTAAAGTGACTCTCTGGTTCAGGGACTGAGAAACCTGATCGCTTGCACACAGCACCCCCATCGCCCCAATTCTACCTTTAGCGAAAGAAGGTTTAATTTAAGGAAACTCGACTGCTAAAAACACGGGGACTTAAAAATTAAAAAAAAAAATCCAAGGGACTTAATTAAAATATAACTGATTTTGAGTCCAGTGCCCAGTAAAGGGCAAGATTCTAAGAAGAAATGCCAGCTGGGCATTTCTTGTCATCTTGATGGACTTAGCAATGGAAAGTGCTGCTAATTAGAAATCCAGGAGAGAATTATTCCAGGATGGTTGGGGGAGATTTGATGTTGGGGTGGGGTGGGCAGCGGGGTGAAGAAAGGACAGAATTTATCCTGAGAAGTAAACAAAGTGAAGAAAAGACACTGGTCACTTATCCAGAGGGGCTAAAGATTTATTTGGGATTTGAGGACACCCACCCCTGCACACGGTAAAGATGTGACTTTAATGAAGCTACAAGTCACTTTCTGAATTTTAAAAGCTGCCACCCTGGGTTGTTGATTTGTGGTTCAGGTCTCTGTGTGTGCATGCGTGCGTGTGTGTGTGTATGTGTGTGTGTACTTGTGCTCATGAGAGAGAGAAAAAAAGACCCTCCCTTATTCAGGGGGTAACTAACTGCCAGTGTTAAAAGCTGAGGGGCCTCAGATCCCCACGTGCTGGGAGAGGCTGCATCTTAACAAGTCCAAGGGGAGAGGATGACTTCTCTCCCAAGGTTTCAGAACTCACAAGTGAGCCTTTTTATTGACGTGTCCTTGCTTGGTGAGTACCCGGAGCACCAGCACCGGAAGGCAGGAACCCTGGCACATACAGAGGGCACTCAGGGGCAGCTCACCTGTGCCTGCACCCCAACCCACCCCCAGCACACACCACCGGCCTTTTAGCCCCTTAACCCAGGGCAGGTGATCCTCCTTCCTGGAGTTGGATTTATAGGCTGAACCAGGAGACGTGTTCGGTGTGGCTCCAGGGCCTGGGGGCTGCGCTGGGTCTGGGGTTCTTGCTGGAGGCAACCATGCCATCCTAATTGGCAGCATCGACTGCTTTCAATTCCGTGGTGGGTTGGACCACAACCCCACAAGCTAAGGCATTTGATTGGATTTTAAACGTAAAGGGAAGTCGCTGGGCATGTGGCGGTGGAAAATGGATCAGTGAATGACTAACAGATAATGGAAACCCTGTGTCCCCGGATCTCAGTGATGGCAAAACAGATAGGAACTTCACCTGTTGGATGAAGAAAAAGGAGACCCCGTAGGAAGAAAAAATCGCTGGCAGAATCTCCAGTCTTTCTAAGAATGTGCCGCCACTTAGAGTTGTTCCAAACAGGGCTGGGGGAACCATGTATTTATTCTTCCAGGTTTCCCACATCCCATTTCTTTTCCCTAAAACACAGGTAATCTTTTCTCTTCCTGCCTATCAGCCTACAGCATCATTCCCCTTCTCCATTAGTCTACCTTCCTGTGAATACCCTTAGATTGACTTAGTTCACCTAAGTTCACTCTCTGCCAGATGAAAACACACACTCAATATTAGCCTTGGTTTAAAAGTTCCACTCTTTCAAGCCTATTCATTGAGATTTATTTTATTATAAATGTGTACGGTGGGGTGTTGGGAGGGAGTAAACAGATATCTAGCGTGAGGACAGTCAGTTCTTTCATTTTCCTTTTCCAACAGAACATTTTTATTAAATTCAACTTTCTGGTCTGGTACTTTGCCTATGTTCTTTGACCAAAACTGCAGCCTGGTTGGGGGGGGGGGGTGAGTGGGTGATCGGGGCCTGGATGGCATAGAACCATGGATGTCTCAAATGAAAGTTTCACAAAGCAATGACCGGAAATCTTTAGGAAAAAAAAAAAAAAACAGAACTATTCCACCCAGGCGCCCTAAATAAATAGCCCCGTTTGCAAATTCCTATCAATTATTACATGATGGGAAAAAATCCTATCTGAAAATAAAGCACGTGAACGTGGAGAATTTTAATTAAATCTTACTGTGGATATAATAACATGGAAGTGATTTTTCATTCGGCGCTTGCCTGCTCACCAGTGTTTTATGGCGTTTTCTTGCCTCTGACTTTATTTTAAAATATTAGACGAGGTGGAGAATTATAAACGACTCTTTCCTTATCTGTACTGCTCACATATCCAGGATCAGAGGAGCTGATTAAGAAAGAAGTCAGAGGCAACGTTGGATTCATAATGATTTGGAATAATGAATCCTTATCTCTGCTTTCCAGATTATCTGCCTTTCAGCTCCCAATGTTTTGTTACATGGGATAATTTATTGCATCTAATACATCACAATGAATCTGATGGTAGAAAGTGATGGCCGACGTTGTGAAAGGGGGCCCTTATTTTTTATCCCAGGGCAATGAAACTGCTTTTTGCAGTTTTTAATTGGGAAAATATAAGGTAGATCTGATAAAAAAAAAAAAAAAAAAAAGAGCTGGGTATAATCTTGCCTGCTCCCCCGTTACTGCTGCTCTTTAATTAGTGTGTCAATTTCAGGCTGAAATTAACAAGATCGACCTGAAACCCCGGCTTAGTTTCTCCCCAGCACCTAGATCCTAATTTTTAACATGATTTATTTTTATGAAAAAGGAGATAATTAATCATAAACACTGAGGAAAGCACAGAGCCAAGTTGAGATAAAATGCCATTTGCATCTTTATATAGAAAAATACCAATAATGTTAATTTTTCAGAGATTTCTTCACTCCTCGCCATCTCCTGCCCCCACTCAGCTCCCACCCTGACTGCTGCCCACTCCAGCCTCATTCCTAGTAAACAAGAAAAAAATATCAACTCCAGTTTCCTCTTTGGTATTCACTGATCTTTCTTTTAAGGGTATGTATTTTTATATATTGTCAGCTCTGCTGGCTTTGTCTGCTAACACATGCAGAATTTTACAGGTTTTCTTCCCTTCTCAGAGCAGTGGGGTGGGTGGATCACCTGCTCTCTCTTCCACCTACCCTCATCATCTTCCTTCCATTTTAGAGTTAGAGAGAGGAGGCCACACATCTCATTTAATGGTTAATTAGTTACAATAATTGGCATTTTTGTTTCTTTTGTCTTTTGCCCTAACGCCCAAGGAACAAAAACCATCCCAATGCAACAGGCTTTCCTCTGTGCTTCTTTCAGGACCGATATCAGAATCCAAAGCTATACAGGTCCCCTCCCTACCCCAGACAGCCCTAGCCACCTCCTGGCTCCAGGAAGTAAGAAGGGGCAGGAGTCACTAGTAATTTGCTCTTTAAGCTTTTTGTGCCTGTTGATTACTTTCTGGTCGCTTGGATTAAACAATCGTTGCAAATATGCAAACCACTGAAAGGCGATTCATACATATTCGCTCTCCAATTGTTCCTCCTGACGTCAGATCATAATTTCTTGGTAATTGGATGGCTTGCACCCGAATAATGTGCATCTGACATTCTCCACGTTTGCTCTGGGTTGTACTAGATTTTGTACTGGGAATGGGGGGAGGGCAGGGAGGAGGAATTTTTTTTTTTTAAGAATTCTTTTCTGTGCACTGTAGTTCCTACTGCCTCCCTTCCTCCCCTACACTTAAGAATATTTGCTTGTAAAGTGTGAGGATATGGGGTTTGTTTCTTGGGAATATGATTTCCCAGGCAGTTCTTGAGTAGCTTGAAGAAAGTTGAAGACAGGCTGGTAAAGACGGAGGAAATGGGTATACAGTTGGGGCAGAAGCAGGGGTGAGGGTCCGTGGAGCCAGAACCACTTCCCTCTCTCTGCTCAGATCTGCAAAGTGTCCACCTCTGTCACTTCTTCACGTCACGCTAGGTTCTCAGCTACCTGAAGTCAAATCTCCATTCCTGACCATGACCCCACACACTCAAGCCGAGTAGGCGCCAAATCACTAAAAGCTTGAAGCTTGATTATAAAGATATTTCAGGTTTTAGGCAGGTGGTCCCAGAGAGAGACCTGACTTTCTGATATTTTCTCTTTCCCTTCACCTCGGCCTCAGTTCAGTGGACCTAGACCTCTAGGTCTGATTCTGTATCCAATGCTTTGGGATTGCCTCTCCTTCCCCACCCCCCTCCCTGCCGACCTCCTCTTCATCCCTTCCCCTCTTCCTTTTGTTCTCTTTTCCCTCTCTTTAGGACACATCACTCCAAGAATTTCAAGTATCAATTATAAGTAATATTAATTTCTCGGCCCCAACCAGTGAAGAGCAGATGATCTGATAGGAGTATAAAAACGGTGCTTCCCTAGATGAAACAGACCAGTGGAGCCTGCTGGGCCGATTCCCATGGCCAGATGAACATTCAATTTTCCGGCATTATCTCCGCACTTAAACTCGCTTTCTCCGTTTCTGTGCCAAGATAAATTTGCATAATATTTGCAGCTGTAATTAGCTGATGAGCATCTCCTAGCCTCCTCCTTTTGTTTCTCTCTGCATTTGGTCTTCCATTGATGCTACGTTTGATCTTTAATATTATAGGATTCCCGATAGAGGACCACATATCTTATCTCCTGGGCTCCAAAATCTTTTAAGAAGGATGGTGGGGGCGGGGGGGGGGGGGGGGAGAGGGAGGGTGTAGGGAGAAGGCTGAGTGGGGCAAATCAAGCCTCACTAATCACAGTTGGAAAAGGTTATGATGGCAGAAGGTGTAGGTAGTGACAGAACAAATGAGAAATGGAGAACCATGGGGGGGCGGTTAGGATGAGCCTCTGGAAATGGGGGAGTCTGGAATGAATAGGTTTATTTAGAGAACGCAGGAGTGCGGTTTGGGGGCTGGGCTGAGATCTGGAACATAGATAGTTAGGGGAGTGTGGTTGGCATCCAGCCTCAAAGGGTATGGCCCTTACTCCCTTTCTGGGGAACCAGTCTCTGCCCATCCAGAGTCCGAGTAGGACGCTCTGGTGGGTTGCTCCCTTCAAGCAGAAACTGGAGCTTTTGAAACCAGGCGACACCTTTATCTGCTCATCTGTTTGTCTCTGTTAATAGAGACCAGGGCACTCCTGAATTTCTAATACACCACTAACACTTCATTCCCTCCAGCGCTGTTGAAAAGAAATGAAAGCCCAGCCAAAAAAAAAAAAAAAAAATTAAGAAAAGGGGAAAAATGAAAAGAAAAAAGATACAAGGGACTAAATACAAGGAGAGGGGAGTGGGTCGCACTGAATAGCCTCTACTCCATAAGTGGAGCAAAACCAGAAAAGTGACCCCTTGCCTGGGTTGTCATTGTTGTGTTCTTTTTCCCCAAACCAGGAGTCTTCTGACTTGGGTGGCGGCAGGGTGGGAGGGCAGGAGGATTAGAGGAGCCACTGGTTGAATTAGTATTTGTGGGAATCCGGAGGGGAGAGGGAGAAAGGAAAGGAAAGAGGCAGAAGGAGGGGAAAAAAAGAAGACAAGAAAGAGTCGATTTCCATGCCAATCATCGGAACAAATAGCTAACATTTAACGTTTACACCCGCACTGGCGGCGCCCTGGCGCTCCGAGGACCTGGAGCCGAGCTAAAATGTCCCGAAAGCCTTTGGAGAAAACGAGTTTCCAGCTATCAGGTTCTCCCCGTCCCCCCTTCCGCGAGGCTTCGGTTTCAGGCTGGACTTGTCCAATGTCTGCGTCGCTGCTCCGAGCCCCCAAATGAGTGTCAAGGAGGCGAATATCAAATAGCGCCGGGGTCAAGGCGATTTAGTTAACCGAGCGGGGCGCTCGGGACTTGAAACTTGTATGGGACTCCGGAAGGAGTAAAACCAGGCGGAGGGAGGCCTGGTGAATGAATGAATGATGATGAACTGATGAATGAATGACTTAGCGGAGAGTTCACCCAGACACTCGTGGGGCTGAGAGCGCCTCCATGCACTTCCTCTCCCCCGCAGGGCAAAAAGCAACGCTCTAGGTTGGAGGAAAGTTCCTTAAAAAAACTTTAATTTTTTTTATATCATGAAGCCAGTTTTCTAAAGCGAAGTCAAGCCATTGGGCCCTTGTCCGGCCCTTCAACCTGTACCTTTTATCATTGTATTGCCTCAAGGCCTCAGGGTCCCTATCTGCCAAATTGATGGGGCAAGACCAGAGGATGGTCAAGGTCCCTTCTTCCTGCTTTGAAAAAGCAGGCTGCGGGCCCAGGGAGGTCAATGGGAAGGAAGGGGCGGGGGGAGGGGGAGAGGAGACCAGGTCCGCAACCCCAATGCGCCCTGGAGACCCCAGCACTGCCTCCGACCCAGTCTGGGCCACGGGCGCTGACCAGACAGACTTCCAGCAGCGAGAGCTTCAAACTCCCCCAGTGCAACTGCAGGGTCCCCCCTCTCTACCCCACTCCCACCCCGAGCTCGGCCGCCCGGAGCAACAGCACTTGTTCTCGATTATTCGATTATTCTCGGGCTCGCCGTCTAGGAAAGTCCGGTTCGTCCTGACTCGGCCCACCAAGACTCCTTAGGCGCGCTCTGCGCAGTCTTGTGCCTCCTAAGTGTTTGCAAGAGAGCATCCTCTTTGGGGGAGGAAAGGCGGAGGCGGCGGGGCGGGGGGCGGTGCGAATTGAGGTTTCTTTCAAAGTTCCCAACTCCAGAGCCAGAGCGGAAGTCCAAGCGGACGCAGCCTTCAGCTGCACCGCGCGCCGGGTTAGTAACCGATTAACCCAAGCCCGCTCCTTAGGATTTCACGGTGTCTTTTTTTTCCCCCTTTAGTTTTGAAACCCGGGTTTCTGTGCGCAAGCGGGGGAGGGAGGACGTTTGCACGTGCGCCGATCTGCGTGCTCCGGCGTCGGAGCCTATGCTCGGGAGCTGGGAAGAGGGAGCGGGGAGGAGACCGCGGCTGGGGTGGGGTGGGGAGTGTTAGCACCAGACTTGGTGATTTGATGATTTATTTCCCCGAACCCTGAGTGGAATATCGGGTGGAGGCAGTAGGCAGGTGCCAAGCCGTTGCTTCGGAGGCTAGTCAGGCTCCAGGACTGGCACCCAGGTCTCCATTATCCTTTCGGCCTCGCGCCCCGCCCCCATCAAGTCCGCCAGACCCCTGCCTCCCACCCCTCGGGCGCAGTTCGGGGTCTGTCCGAGGCCGAGCGCCTGGACCCTGGCCGTCCAGCACGGTGCCTGAGGGGTGGGGGTCTGTGCAGGCGAGGGGGGAGCTACCCACGAGCGAGGTGCCGAGACGTGCGGGTGGGCTGGCAGGGGCGGGGTGGCGCTGTCTACTTAAATAACCCTTCTCTTAGTGCGTCCCTCTTCTCGCTGTAATTCTCAGCGATAGTCATGAAGACTAATCGCGATGCTACTTTCCCCCTTCTTTCTCAAATTAAAAAAAGAGAGAGAGAGAAGCGCATCCAACTCCACTAGCGTTCGGGTTGTGGAGAGAAATTCTCCAATAGAGCAGTGTAATTTCTCAGTTGATTTTGATTGACACACTGTCCCTGGGATCATGTGTTAATCCCTTCTTCACTCAAGCCTTTTCATAACTCATTTCTCTCTCGCTAGATGGGGACTCTGATGGTTACCGAGGCAACCACGATAGCGCTAAGCTATTTCCCTCTCTGCAAGGAGACCATTATTCCGCATGCATAGGCCATTTGCAACAGAGGTCGTCGCAAAGTCATTCACAACACAGCACACACGTTTATTAAACTTTTATTCTCTTTTTTCCCCCCAACACAGAAACTAGTTTGCCCTTGTACGGGGGAGTGAGGGCTCATTGTCCTACCCCGCGTTGGCGGCCACTGCTCTCGAGGGCGCGGGCCGCTCGCGGACACTCAGCACCCGCCACCGCCGCGCGGGGGTCAAAGGTCCCTCCACTTCCCCATCTGCCCTTTGAGTCTTCTCTGACGCCACCTCTGGGACCTTGGGATAAGAAGAGGTAGGGGCAGCGTCTCAGTGCAGCCGGGAACCCGCCTCTCCGGCCACACGACCTCCGCCCGGGAGGTCGGGACTTCGCCTGCCTTCCGGTGCGGGCGCCCCCCTTTCTCGGAGTTCCCCCTCGCCGACATCCCCTTTCTCCTCCCCGCCTGGAGACCTGGGCTCGCCGGGCGTCTCCTGCTGCGCTGGCCGCCCTGGCATCGGAAAAGCTACCTGCCCGTAGCTCTCGGATCGTGGGTTTCTGTTCCCATTCTGGCCACGAAAAGGGCCGGCGAGGCGCCCAGGCTCCGGCCTGGCCCCGCATGTCGGGGGCTCCGGGAAATGGATGGGTTGAGTCCCCAGACTTCTGGCCGAGGGTTGGGGCTGGCGGGAGGGGAGTGGAAGAACCGGACTGTCTGGGGCGGTCAGTCAAGAGCATTATTACCTCAGACCCGTCTGGGTTAAGGCAAACACAGCAAACACCTGTCTTCCCTGCGCGGGAGCTCCCCAGAGCCACAGGGCAGCTGAGAGGGCCCTGCATCCTCGGCCACTACTTGCATCTTCTCCCACTTCCTCCCTCCCTTTCTTTTGCTTCCTTTTGGTCCCTCCCAGCCTCTGTTTTTTATGGGAGTAGACCCACAGGGGCCCTAGAGTGTGGGTCGCTACCTGATGGGAGGAGGTGGGCCTCCACCAGCCCCAGGCCCCCTCACCGCCTTCCCCACCTGAACCCCAGCTCCCTGAGGTCCCCCAGAGGATGCACCTGCCTCACCTACAGCCAGGGTTGTTCCCCTGGAGTCTGTCCCTACCCTTCTCCCCACCCCCCGCCAGGACCGGCTGGCTGGGAGCTGGCTCACTGCCCTGAAGGCACCAGCAGAGAGCACAGAGGTGGAGGCAGGCAAAGGTGTTGGGGGGTCGGTTCCCAGGTCAGCATGTGGCGGGGCCTCCAGAGGGCCGCGGGGGTCAACCTCCCCAAGCCCCTGCTTGCCCACCTTCTGTCGAGGTCCCACAGGTGATACTGAAGGCAGGAGGGGATGCCATTTGCACGGGTGCCCCCCCACTCCGTTCTGTCTCCAGAGAGAGGGGTTGCTTTGTTCAGCCTCGGAGGTGACATCACCTGTCCCATGGGGAATGCACCCGGCTGGGGTGGGGGGCCCCTGAAGAGCCTGTGATCTGGCAGGGCAAGGGTGCTGGGGAAGGGGCGAGGAGGGACCCTTCCCCGGGGGGTCAGCCAGCTCATCCTGGGCCCTCCCCTTGCCACATCCACAGACCTCCCCCGGAAAGGCATCTGGAGAGGGGAATTTCAGCCATAGCCTTCCCAGGGGGCTTGGGGGTCCCGGAATCTAGAACCTCGGGCAGAGGGTTCCAGGCTGGGGAACTGAGTCAGGAGCCGGCTAGGTGGGCGGCAGTGACCCAGTGGAGCCTTCAGGAAGTGGGCTGTGTGTAGGCAGCTGGTCTCACTTTTAACAAGAAGACCCCAACCACTGAGAATGCAGTTCTGGGGGGCTGGGAGCGAAGCCAGGAGGAAGCAGAAAGAGTTCCTGTCCTGACTGTTCCGCAGGGAGCTCCGAGGGTCACAGCCAGGCCACACGCCCCCCTCTGAACTGTGCCTGGTGTTGGCGGGAGGGTGGCAGAAGCCTGAATCTGGGCGAGGGTTGGCTTGGTTTCGAGGCACCTGAGGAAGGGAAGGAGAGACTGCATGTCCACGGGCCTCGGCGGCCAGCTCCCAGTGCAGTCAGGCTGGTCAGTGGAGGTGATAATAGTACTAGCGCACTCGGTGGCCCTGGGGGTCTTTGCTGAGGGTTGGCTTTAGGTCTGGTCGTTTGATCTCTGCAAGTTGGAAGGCACCACACGTCACACAAACTCATCACCCACCTGAGTTATTTCGGGGGAAACCAAACTGATAAAACTGTTCTAAGGAAAGGGCCGTCCAGGTTACAGGAAGCCGGGCCACTTACACCAGAGGCCATAGTAGTCGGGAGATGTTATGACAGCATCTGCATCCATCATAAAATACATTGGTTATGAAATACTGCTTATTGAAGTCCGAACCTCCTGTAAGATAGGTTTATCCCCGTTTCACAGGTGACCCAGCCTGGCTGGTCACCACACCAGCCCTCATTACTGCTCCTGGGGCTTCATTGCTTCCAGGAGACCTCAGTGTATGCTGGGGAATGTCTGTGGGGTTACCGGCTTATTTCTGTGTCTCATCCGTCCTTCCTGTAACCTTGTGTTTGCTGATGGGCACCCTGCTAAGCTCTGAGACAGGAAACTGTCCCCCGTGCCCAGGTAGAGGGGGGAAGGACAAGCAAATGGATCACTTGAGATGCAATAAACAGCCTGTAAAAAGCCTGCTCTGTGAGAACAGAGGGCAGAAGGCTTGGGCGTGTCCTCGAATGTCCACCAAATTGGGAAGCTGGATCTGGCTCTCGGGGTGCTCACAGTGCAGGGCGGGCAAGGAAGAGATTTTCCAGAAGTAAAGAGGCAAGTTCAATAGCACTGAGATGGGGTGGGTGGTGGGTGGGGAAAGGGCCTGGAGGGTTGGAGAAAGGATGAGGAAGATGTTGGGGGGGGGGGTGTTCTCAGGTGATGCTAGTGGTAAAACACCTGCCTGTCAATGCAGGAGACATGAGAGATCGGGTTTGACTCCGGGATCGGGAAGATCCCCTGTAGGAGGATGTGACAACCCACTCCAGTATTCTTGCCTGGAGAATCCCATGTTCAGAGGAGCCTGGTGGGCTGCAGTTCATACAGACGCAAAGAGTCAGACACAACTGAATCAGCTTAACACACGTGAGCAGGGGAGGAGTGGGAGGGGTCAAGACTCAGGGCAGTGAACTGTGGAGTCCAGCTAAGTGGCTTTATCTGGTGGGCACTGGGGAACCAGTGATGGTTCATGCAAGGAGCAGCAGCATCAGACTGAATGAAGTTAGAGGTTCCACATGCCGTTCTGATGACAGGTCTCCCCCTGCCTGCCCCCCACCCAGTCACATGCCCAGAACTAAAGTGTTTGCCTCAATAATTTCTACTTGTATACAGCAACTGAGAAATACTCTGCCCCCCCTCCCCCCAAATGCTTAGGCAAAATCAACGCTTACACCGAGGCTCCTGGGTCTCTGTGCGTTTTCTCTCGATGGCTGCTAGGGACCCTGGTCCCCCGGGCTCCTATGAGTGTGCTAAGAGCAGCAGCCCTGGGCGCTGGCTATGATGCAGGCACATCTCTGCCTGGACCAAAGGCACTCTGACAGTTTCACGGCCGTGACAGAAATCAACTAAAACCCAGGAGGCAAGCGGTGAGACCACCTAGAACACCACACGGCACCGTGACTGTGATGGCAACAGACGGGGAAGCCGCTGCCCTCATGAATATATGGCAGGTATCTACAAACCCTCACGCTAATTGATGGGCTCCCTATATATCATCCTAGATAAAGGGCCCCTGTGCAGTAAATGCTGATGTTGAGAACACCCTGATAGGGCTTTGTTAACAAGAAGATAACAGGAGAGCAAGATATGTTTGTTTAGCTGCCTATAGATAAACCCAATAGGTCTTCGTTAACTTTTCATGACTGATGGCAACCGCTAACCATGATAAATAATCCTGCGGCGGGGAACTTTATTTAAAGTGCCAGAAATGGGACCTACATTTTTAGCTCTTTTGAATGAGGAGGAAGTATTTTCTGAGTGTGAGCACACCTATGTGATAGTACACCCGTGCCCAATTTTCACTAAATAATTTAAATCATCGGCTGAACCCCTGAACCAATTGACCTTTGGTACTTTTTTCAGGGCTTGCTGTGTTTCAACCTCACGGAAGTGGAGCAGGTCTGAGGGAGGAACTGGATTTTACAGAGTGAAATCTAGTCCAAAAAAGTGGCAGAACCTTGGGAAATCAACACAAATGTTTTTGGAGCAGCTACAAATGGGTAAAAATGCTTCAATATTTTGAAAAATATTCCTCAGTATTTGTTAGGAATATGGTGGCCAGAGATGGCCCATCTGTCAACATATTGGAAGTTGCAAAGTCTTCTCCAAAACTGATGGCTGCATAAAGATGTATTTTTCAAAGCTAAAGAGGTAAGTTTCTCACTGTCTTAAATGATGTCTTGATACATCATGCTTTACCTAGTGTCCGACTCTTTGCGACCCCCATGGACTGTAGCCCACCAGGCTCCTCTGTCCAGGGGATTCTCCAGGCAGGAATACTGGAGTGGGTTACCATTTCTTCCTCCAGGGGATCTTCCTAACCCAGAGATCGATGGGTCCCCAAATCAGGTTGTGTCCAGAACTCACCCCAAATGAAATCCTACAAGTGCGTGGAAGGCAGCTATTTCATAAACCTGCTTCCAAAGAGACCAAACTTGTGTGCTATTGGAAAAAATGATTGTCCCACTGTTACCTTTCTTGAAATCTATTTTTTTTCTTTTCTTTTTTTTTTTTTTTTACTAAAAGCATCATTTGAATTTTATCTTTGTTAAAATGCTAGGAGGAGCGAGGCATCTGACCTGATGGAATAATCTTCTGTAACTTGCAGACTAAACAAATTTGATGGAAGAAGTGACTCTGGGTCTCTAAAGTGACCCAAATTTGCCACCGGTAAATGGAGATCTCAGATGAAATGATGTTTCTGTTAATAAAAAGAATATGAAGTGGAATTTGTTCTAATGTAGAAAAAATGATTGCAAAAGTCACAGGTTAAATATGTCCTAAAGTGCTAGGGAAAGGTTTCTGTCTTTTTTTTTTTTTTCCTGATGTGTCACAAATAAGAAAGAGCTATTGTAATTCAGGTCCGTTTTTGATTCTAAGAGAAAGCTCTGGTTGGGCTCCCTCTCTGGGGCAGCTCGGTCCTGAAAGCATCAGATTTGATGCCCTAGACTCCCTGGAACCGCGAGTTCACCTCCCCAAGGGCTTGGGCTCAACCCTTCCTCCTTCCTGGGCAATAAATAGCATGGAAACCAGGTTATCTATGTGGCCAACTTTCAGGAAAGACCTTGAAAGCAGAGACGGGGTGGACCCGAGCGGTCACGTGCTGCTTTCCATTACCATGGGGTTCACTGCAGGGTGGCTGCAGGCGACCGTCCCGGAGCAGCTAAGCGCCCCAGCGATCCCAGGAGATACTTCTCGTGGGTTTCTAATAGAAGGCCGGTTCAGAGCCTGCCTAGACTCGGAGGCAGCCGGCTCCCTTTACCCTGGTGTGAAGCCTTTGGGTGGCTCCATCAGATTAGGTGTGAGACGGGGGAGGGAATTCTGAGTGTTTGCCGGTACATCAGCTTTCAGTGGCAGGTCTGTAGCGCCTTCGTATCTTAGCACTCTATTTTGTATTTGTGATTAGCGGGTTGGCTTAGCTTTCTTCCTTTCTTTCTGGCTCAAAGTGACGTTGCCCTCACCTGAGTTTCAACAGTCAAGTCACTGAAGCCATGGCACATTTTTTTAAACTTCTGCCACTTCTTTACCTAAGGGGCCCCGTCTCCACTTGAGCTTTGAATAGATTGTTTGCCCAATTTCTGACACGACTCTACTTAATATGAAAGACCAGCTTTTCTTGTGGGGAAAAAAAAATCAGACAGTGCCAGTCAAGACCATCAAATGGTTGGGCTGAGGTTTGTTTTAGGTACCTGAGCTGTCATTGCACCTGAGCAGTGACTGGACCAGACGGCTCTCCTGAGCCTTCGCTTACTATTTCCCCAAATTATTGCTTTTCCTTCTGACCTTTGAGCACCAACAAAACATGAGTAACAGCTTAGTGAAGCCAGATTCTTATTTCCAGCTGCATGATGCATATGCAAAATGATGGCCATGTGATGTGACTTTTGTGTCTATAAACTGCACAGTTTAGAAAATTACACAGGAAAGTTGATGTAGGAAGTGTTGTGAGTTACAGGTTGTAATCACACCATGTATCTTTATATAAACATCCTTCAGATGAGTCTGTATCCATAGACCTCTGAGAGACATAGTGGGCTGCTCTTAGCTTTAACCAGTTCTTTGGGAAATGAGGTGAATAAACCTCTTACGGCAAAATACTGTCTTTTGAATTCGGTCAGGATTTCTGCTGCATTAAATTGCTGTATTGTCTGTGACCATGAACTGAAACATGGGCTAGCTTGGTTTGGGCAGTCTGGGTAATTTGAAGCCCTCCAAGAGGGCTGAGTATTTTGTAATCGATAAGCAAAACTTCTCTGTTGTTTTTACTGATTTGAAACAAAATTCAGTGACAATGATTTGTCTGTAAAAACGTTTGAACAAATAACTAACCATCCAGCAAATAAAGTAGCTGTTGAAAGGGTCTGTATTATCTTCAAGATGCTAGAAGCAGCTTGGAAGCAGTTCACACGTCCATGGATTCAGTGTATGCATATGAACAAGTGTGTTCCTCTTAATGGTTGAATCAATGTGGTAGAAAAAGTTCACTACCATCTTATCCAAACCACTGAGAACTGGTATTTTGTACATAGAAGACTCCTGGATACATAAAGTATGGACTTAATGAGAAATTGTTAGTAAGTTGAAAACATTAAACTCTTTATGTTTTAGTGCCTTTTCCCATCTATTGACAATAAAGCTACATAAATGCCTGTATATGCCTTTAAGATATCCTCTCGTGCAGGAAATGTTAGGGAATATACCCACCTGGGCAGTAGCTGTCTGCCACCCCACCACTACACAGCCACTGTGCCTGCTAAAGACATGCTCTTCTGCTGATCCTCCTAAAAATGTGCTCTTGTGAGAGGTAAACAGCCTGAACACGATGTGCCTATTTTTTTAAACTTATTTTTAATTGGAGGATCATTGCTTTACTTTTTTTTAAATTTATTTTTCATTGGAAGAAAGTGCTTATTGTTTGTATCCTGGTTTTATTTCAATTCTTCAACTGTAAGCCTATGTTTTTTAATGTTACTTTAGAATAAATCCACACCTTAAAAATGCTGAGGGTACTGGATCCCACGTGTTGCAACTAAGACCCGGTGCAGTCAAATAAATAAATAAATACATTTTTTTTTTTTTTAATGCTGAGGGCAAGTCATTTCTGACGGGGTTCCTTGCATACGACACATAGACTACTTCACCCACAGACCTAACATCGTAACAGACACTGGAGAGATTTGATGTGTCACTACCTCTGAAACGGAACTAATTTATGTATAATATTTCAAGTCTCGAGCCCAATGAGAGAGCTACAAGGAGCCGGTAGATCTCATGGGACCTCTTTGTTTCAATATGACGGGGCTGAGGCCCTGGGGAGAGTTGGACACACGCTCAGAAAATGAGGCTATGATGTCAGAGCTTCCTGGCCGTATACAAGGCCAGAGCTCTGGTGAAGGAGCAAAGAGCATCCACAGTCATGCGTGTCCCAAAGCTGCAGTGATGTGCTAGGGACTGGCCGCCTGTGCTCACCTACATTTCAACTGGTTAAAATTACTTTAAAATTTAAATGTTACTTTAATAATTACTGTAACATTTTTTTGTTAAAATTAATATATCTTTTTTATTTCAATTAGTTAGAATTAAACAAAACTAGGGATTCCCTGGTGGTCCAGTGGCTAAGACTTTGTGTTCTCAGAGCAGGGGGCCTAGGTTTGATCCCTGGTTGGGAACTAGATCCCAAGTGCCAAGTCTCAACTAAAGATCCCACACACCACAACTAAGACTCAGCTCAGACAAATAAATAAACAAATTTTTTCTAAATAAATATTATTTTAAAATTAAGCAAAATTAAACATTCAGTTTATTAGCTGCAGTAGCTGCATCTCAAATGCTCCACAACCCATGTGGCCATGGCCCCTATATTGGACAGAGCAGAGTGAAAAGAAAGACGTATCCATCTTCACGGTCTGAGCCGGGAGATGAATGCAGTGACCCCTGGACACAGATGCTTCTATGTGGGAGAGATTTCTAACCACATGGGGAAAGGGTGCAATGGCAGATCCTCCACTAGGGGGTGCTCTAGACACCAGTGCACCCTTCGGCTGGATCACATTCAGAGGGTGCTGAAAAATTCCTGTTGGTTAAGAGAAAGTTGGGTTTCCTTCCTTTCAGTTCAGTTTAGTCGCTCAGTCCTGTCCGATTCTTTGCGACCCCATTGACTGCAGCATGCCAGGCCTCCCTGTCCATCACCAACTCCCCGAACCTACTCAAAACTCATGTCCATTGAGTCAGTGATGCCATCCAACCATCTCATCCTCTGTTGCCCCCTTCTCCCGCCTTCAATCTTTCCCAGCATCAGGGTCTTTTCCAATGAGTCACTTCTTCCAATCAGGTGGCCAAAGTGTTGGAGCTTCAGCTTTAGCATCAGTCCTTCCGATGAATATTCAGGGCTGATTTCCTTTAGGATTAACTGGTTAGATCTCCTTGCAGTCCAAAGGACTGTCAAGAGTCTTCTCCAACACCACAGTTCAAAAGCATCAATTCTTTAGCACTCAACTTTAAGGTTCAACTCTCACATCCATACATGACTACTGGGAAAACCATAGCTTTGACTAGATGGACTTTGTTAGTAAAGTAATGTCTCTGCTTTTTAATATGCTGTCTATGTTGGTCATAGCTTTTCTTCCAAGGAGCAAGTGTCTTTTAATTTCGAGGCTGCTTTCTCCATCTGCAATGATTTTGGAGCCCCCAAATACAAAGTCTCTCACTGTTTTCATTGTTTTCCCATCTATTTGCCATGAAGTGATGGGACCGGATGCCATGACCTTCGTTTTTTGAATGTTGAGTTTTTAAGCCAACTTTTTCACTCTCCTTTTTCACTTTCATCAAGAGGCTCTTTGGCTCTTCTTCACTTTCTGACATAAGGGTGGTGTCATCTGAGTATCTGAGGTTATTGATATTTCTCCCAGCAGTCTTGATTCCCCGCTTGTGCTTCATCCGGCCCAGCGTTTCTCATGATGTACTCTGCATGTAAGTTAAACAAGCAGGGTGACAATATACAGCCTTGACATACTCCTTTTCCTATTTGGAACCAGTCTGTTCCATGTCCAGTTCTGACTGTTGCTTCCTGACCTGCATACAGATTTCTCAGGAGTCAGGTCAGGTGGTCTGGTATGCCCATCTCTTGAAGGATTTTCCACAGTTTATTGTGATCCACACAGTCAAAGGCTTTGGTGTAGTCAATAAAGTAAAAGTAGATGTTTTTCTGGAACTCTCTTGCTTTTTCAATGATCCAACAGATGTTGGCAATTTGATCTCTGGTTCTTCTACCTTTTCTAAATCCAGCTTGAATATCTGGACATTCACGGTTCACGTACTGCTGAAGCCTGGCTTGGAGAATTTTGCATAGTACTTTGCTAGCGTGAGAGATGAGTACAATTGTGCGGTAGTTCTGATCCATTTCCTGCACTGAGGCCTGAGGCTGTGCAGGAATGGACAGGTAAAACCATGTGCATGCTGAGTATGGGTGAAGTCTAGCAAGTGCTTGTCCTGTATGATTCACTATTTCATTTTTTTCAAACTTTAAACTTTTTCTTTTGTATTGGGGTATAGCCATTAACAATGCTGTAGTAGTTTCAGGTAACCAGTGAAGGGACTCAGCCATATCTATACCTGGATCCATTCTCCCCCAAATCACCCTCCCATCCGGGTTGACACATAACATTGAGCAGAGTTCCCTGTGCTATACAGTAGGTCTTTGTTGGTTACCCATTTTGAATACAGCAGTGTGTACATGACCTTCCTAAACTCCCTAACGATCCCTTCCCCCAGGCAACCATAAGTTCGTTCTCTAAGTCTGTGAGTCTCTGCTTTGTAAGTTCATTTGTATCATTTCTTTTTAGATTCCACATATACGGGATGTCATATGATATTTCTCCTTCTCTGTCTGACTTACTTCACCCTGTGTGATTCTCTCTAGGTCCATCCATGTTGCTATAAATAGCATTATTTCATTTTTAGTGGCTGAGTAATATTCCACTGTACATGTGTACCACATCTTCTTTATCCCTTCATCTGTTGATGGACATTTAGGTTGCTTCCATGTCTTGGCTATTTAAATATTGTTGCAATGAACACTGGGGTGCATGAATCTTTTCAGATCATGTTTTTCTCCAGATATATGCCCAGGAGTGGGATTGCAGTGTCATATAGTTTTAGTTTTAGTTCTCTGAGATTGTTCAATGTTAGAATTAGAAAGTGCCAATGCCAACTCCATTGCACTTTGACTTGCTGTGTATTAATATCAGTTGTCTAGGCCTGCTGATGGCAGCACACATCTCCCTCCACTGCCCACCTCTGGGTACCATACAGATGGGTATAAAGTTGAGCTGGAGAAACGGGTCCTGGGATGAAGTCTCTCTGCGAGTGAGTGACCTTCTGTATCCAGAAATCAAATCATTGGACAATAAAATCAAATAATGCCTTGTCCAGCCTTCAAACCTTGATTGTGAACCAAGATTGCCTTTTTAAAATTAAAAAAAATTTAATTGAAGTATAGTTGGCTTACAACACAGTGTTAGTTTCAGTTATACAGTAAAGAGATTCAGTTATACATACATATATATATATTTGATTCTTTCCAATTTAGTTTATCAGAAGATACTGAGTAGAATTCCCTGTGCTATACAGTCGGTTCCTGCTGTTTACCTGTTTTTATGTAGTACTGTGTGTACATGTTAGTCCCAGATTCCTGCTTCAGTTTTCCCTTTCCTCCCCTTTGGTAACCGTATTTGTTTTCTATCTGTGAGTCTGATTCTGTTTTGTAAAGAAGTTCATTTGTACTATTTTTAGATTCCACTTATAAGTGATATATAATACTTGTCTTTCTCTGACTTACTTCACTTAATATGATCATCTCTGGGTCCAACCATGCTGCTGGAAATGGCATTATTCATTCCTTCTTTTATGGCTGAGTAATATTGCATTGTATATGCAGGTGACACCATGCTTCTGGCAGAAAGTGAAGAGGATCTAAAGAGCCTCTTGATGAAAGTGAAAGAGGAGAGTGAAAAAGTTGGCTTAAAACTCAACTTTCAAAAAATGAAGATCATGGCATCTGGTCCCATCACTTCATGGCAAATAGATGGGGAAACAATGAAAACAGTGACAGACTTTATTTTCTTGGGCTCCAAAATCACTGCAGATGGTGACTACAGCCATAAAATTAAAAGATGCTTACTCCTTGGAAGAAAAACTAGGACCAACCTAGACAGCATATTACAAAGCAGAGACATTACTTGGACAAAGGTCCATCTGGTCAAGGCTATGGTTTTTCCAGTGGTCATGTATGGATGTGAGAGTTGGACTGTGAAGAAAGCTGAGCACCGAAGAATTGATGCTTTTGAACTATGGCGTTAGAGAAGACTCTTGAGAGTCCTTTGGACTGCAAGGAGATCCAACCAGTCCATCCTAAAGGAAGTCAGTCCTGAATATTCATTGGAAGGACTGATGCTAACACTGAAGCGTCAACAATTTGGTCACCTGATTCGAAGAACTGACTCACTGGAAAAGACCCTGATGCTGGGAAAGATTGAAGGCGGGAGGAGAAGGGGATGACAGAGGATGAGATGGTTGGATGGCATCACCGACTCAATGGACATGAGTTTGAGCAAGCCTCAGGAGATGGTGATGGACAGGGAAGCCTAGTGTGCTGCAGTCCATGGGGTAGCAAAGAGTCGGACACGACTGAGCAACTGAACTGAACTGATATATATATATATATATATATATATGTACCACATCTTTATCCATTCCTCTCTTGATGGATATTTAGGTTGCTTCCGTGTCTTGGCTATTGCGAATAGCACTCCTGGGAACATAGGGGTGCATGTATCTTTTTGAATTAAAGCCTTCATATTTTCAGGGTATATGCCCAGGAGTAGGGCTACTGGCCAAGACCAGTCTTTTGATGGGATATCAAAATCCAGAATCTGAGTCTCATAGTAAATCCAGAATTTATAGAGCACTGAAAAATTATTGGAAGAGCAAGATAATCTGTTACCTACTAACAGATTAAAAAACAATTCCTACAATAGATACTATGGTTCCCATTTGTTGAGCTCTTTCAATGTGTTAATGCTTTACATCAGATCTCATTCAATTTTTGCAATTATCCAGAGAAGACATTCTTATTCTCCTTTGACAGAGAAGGAAGCTGAGATTTAGATAAATTAAATATTTTATTCTAGTTCATTCAATAGTTGAGCGAGACAGCCAGGATTCAAATCCAGGTTCTGACAAAAAAAAAATGTGTGCTCTTGGCTACTATCATGCTGCCTAGAGTCCTTAAAATGCAGTTAAAGGTCTAAACACAATTTGAAAAAAGACACATAAAGCAGAAAATATGAATTTAATGCATGCAGCTCATCAACCATTCTGTAAGCACTCCAATGGGGGTATGTAGGTCTGGCCAATTATATTCAGTTTCTAAATTCAATTTCATTTCTAAAGATTGGTAAAAATACAGTAAGTCAAAAATATTGTTATCATACCTCCAACAAAATTTGACTTGGATTGTTCTTCCTGGAAGTGAGCTTGATTCCTAGGAGTCAGGGAAGTAATCTGCCCATATCACAAGGAAGGTCACCGTGTGGAAAGAGTTCAAATCATCCAAAAACTTCATCAGGTTATATTTTGATTTTTTTTTTTTTTTTTTTTTGCTAGCTTTTAGAAAGTGATTTCTCTAGAAGGATGTTCCTGAATGATCAATTCCTCTTTTCTCTGTCATTCTGTTACTTTTGACATGGCTATTTACAACATCCAGGCATCCCTGGTGGCTCAGTGGTAGAGAACCTGCCTGCCAATGCAGGAGACGTGGGTCAATCCCTGGGTCAGGAAGATCCCCTGGAGAAGGGAATGGCTACCCACTCCAGTATTCTTGCCTGGGAAATCCCATGGATGGAGGAGCCTGGCAGGTTATACAGTCCGTGGTGTTGCAAAGAGTCAAACACCACTTTAGCAACTGAACAACAACAAATGTCAACATTCACAAAAACAAAGAAGGGGCCCAGAATGTCCTGCACGCAGCCACATCCACACACATCCCCCCAAACACCGCTAGGCATCTCCCCGGGCTGCAGGAATAAAGAGATGTCCTGAGACACCTCCCCAGCATTGCAGAGAGAGGTGAAGGAGAATTGCCTTAGAGACGTGCTCCACACCTCAGAAGTGGAGCCAAGCCACAGTGCACAGAAAGATGGCCAGTCCTGACTCCTGTTTGACCGAGTTTCAATTGCAGGTCCACGAGTCCAAGGAACATCATGCCATAAGACCTTGCAAACCAACACAGATGTCAGACTATGTATAGCATGTGTCCTTGTACATAAAATCCTCAAAAAGCAAAAATGGCATCCACTAAATGGGATGAACACCAAAGGTGGGACAGTCAGGAGACCCTGATAAACCCAAGAACGGTGGCTCCTCTGTCAGGAGAGAGGGGTGTGGGTGTGGGAGGGGCTGCGTAGACTCAGGCTGCTTCCAAGCGCTGCAGTTGTTGTTTACTCGCTCAGTAACAGCCAACTCTTTGTGACCCCACAGACTGTAGCCCACCAGGCTCCTTTGTCCATGGGATTCTCCAGGCTAGAACACTGGAGTAGGCTGCCATTTCCTCCTCCAGGGAATCTACCCAACCCAGGGATCGAACCCTCATCTCCTGAATCTCTGTAAAAACCTTATTCCTGATCTGGGAGGTAGTCATCCTGACAGCACTTTACAGTCATTTGTTAAAACTCTACATAAGTTTTAACTATTTTGTGCTTGTTCCTCTCTAGGATAAATAAATTTTAAAAATCTGAATTGGGAAAAAAAAAGCAGTAAGTTGACAAAATTACAACCTTCCCAGGAACTTTCATGCATTGGAGAAGGAAATGGCAACCCACTTCAGTGTTCTTACCTGGAGAATCCCAGGGACGGGGGAGCCTGGTGGGCTGCCGTCTATGGGGTCGCACAGAGTCGGACACGACTGAAGTGACTTAGCAGTAGCAGCAGCAGCAATGTGGTCTCACCAAGGAAGTATGATAAGAGAGGGAAAAACATGTACGGACACCTGTATAGTTTTTTTAAAGTAGGAGGAAAAGCTTTATTCCCTGAACTTTCAACGCTCAGGGAGGCAATCAGAGCTTCCCAAGGAAGTTGCCGCAGAACGTGCAGAATGCAACTTTCCCAAAGCTCAGCTCACAACCTCTCCAATGCCATTCTCCATAAGCACCTCACGTGGAAATAGGCCATGGGTGAAGTTATTAGTATTTCGGTTTCGCTTTGGGCAGAGCATAGCACAGAACTGTGAAAATCTGACTCTGGAAACATTGAGGTGGGCCACACGGTGACCTTCCTCGTGATATGGGCAGGCTACCTCCCTGACCCCTAGGAATCAAGCTCACTTCCAGGAAGAGCAATCTAAGCCAAATTTTGTTGGAGGTATGATAACAATATTTTTGACTTATTGTATTTTTTTTTTTTTTACCAATGTTTAGAAACCAGAATTGAATTTAGAAACTGAATAGAATTGGCCAGATCCATGGCCCTCCATTGGAGTGCGTATAGGATGGTTGATGAGCTGCATGCATTAAATTCATATTTTCTGCTTTATGTGTCTTTTTTCAAATTGTGTTTAGATCTGTAACTGAATTACTACTGATGACTACTTTTATTATAGATTTAAATGAGGCCCTAGAAGCAGAACAAACATTTTCTTCCAACCACTGAATTTGGCAGTAGTTAACTCATTAAGGCCAATGAGAGTCTTCAGTTTTCTGTAGTTTTGTGTAAGATGGTTCCATTCTAAACGTTTCACTAATTAAAAATAAGACCAAGCCAAAAAAGAAAAAAAAAAAACAAGACAACTCCGCAAAAACTTCAAAAGGTTAACAAAATCTTGACTAGGTTCCAAGGATATAGGTAGGAGATAATTGCTAAGGGCAAAATATCTAAAATGATTCCGTTCTGAAAACCCCACACCTTTATGTCTTGTGGCATCCATCTCTTTACAAAGAAATGTATTTTTTCATATATTGTCAACTCTGCTAGTTCCCAAAATAGTTAATGTAACTGTTTGCTAAACTTTTCAATATTTTGTTCTAAATATAAACATTTCAAAGTATAACGATGTATCCATATGAAAAGCTACTGCAGTCTAAGATGAATAGAAAGGTGATGTGGAGAGAAGTAGAGAAAGAACTCGTTCAGAAGGGGCTTCAGGAGTCAGTGAAATGCAAGTTAATACACAGAATATTGTGGGAACAAGTACAAAACGGTGGAGGCCTGATGGTGGAGGAAAATTGAACTTGGGTGTAACGCACATTTGCCACTTTCTGCCGTTTCCATGAAGTATGTCCAGCTAACGTTGAACAAACAAATCCAAGCGTTTCCAACAGTCCTTCTAGAAACTAACCTAAAAGCTGAGTGGTCTGGAAGGAAAAAAGGTAACCAGTGGTTGGTTGACTACCTCATGTGTAAACTAAATGTTGTGTTTCCCTGATAGGAAGAAGAAAAGGTTCAGCTGTCCGCCAGAATATCTGATTCCCAGTGTCACCTCCTGGCCGGCACTTGGGGATTAATAGTTTCTTTAGATATTTTAGGCCGCGACAAACGCAGGAGTCTCAAATAAAGAGTTTCCGAAGAGAATGACCTATACCATTGTGGAAAAACGTTATTCAGAGCATTATCTGTTTCATTCTTCGGTTGGGACGACTATCTACTTCTAGACTTGGACTTCTAAAGGAGACTGCTATGATCTGGAGAGATTGGCCATAAAACTATTTGTATTGAGAACTTAGCCCGCGCGCCTTTAGTGGCCTTCATTCATTAGCATTCTCACCGGCCGGGTTTCCATATCTCAGTGTTCCTTTTATACTTTAATTTGGTTACCAGGGTCTTTGTTGAATCGTCCTATTCAAGGGAGAACAAAGGCGGGTGAGGTGATACCGCAGAGTGAGGCACTATGTTTTATCTTTGCGAAAAGCCCGTCAGGGCCAGAGTGCTCCGATGCCCTCTGATTTTCTGCAGGACGGTTGGAGCCGCAAATCATCTGGAGGGTAGGGCTCCTGGCTGCGCTTCGGTGCAGACTTCTTCAGAAGACAAGCAGCTTGGCGGTCAGAGGGGAACGTGTCCCACTCCCACCGGAAACACCCTCTATGCCTTTACATCACGTTTTCTCAGTCCCGGAAGTCTTTCCAATGCTTGCTGCTCTGTGACCTTTTTCTCCCTCCAAAGTCAAAACCCACTCTCTTTCAACACTGTGGGTGGAAATGTAAATTGGCACAGCCACTGTGGAGAACAGTAGGGAGGTTCCTTAAAGCACTAAAAATAGAGCCACCATATGACACTGCAATCCCACTCCTGGGCACACATCCAGAGAAAAACATGATCTGAAAGGACACGTGCACCCCAATGTTCAATGCAGCACTGTTTACAATAGCCAAGACATGGAAGCAACCTAGATGCCCATCAATAAATGAATGGATAAAGAAGATGTGGTGTGTATATATATATATATATTTCATGTATATATGGAAATGGAATACTACTCAGCCATTAAAAAGAATGAAATAATGTCATTTGCAGCAACATGCATGGACCTAGAGAGTGTCATACTGAGTCAAGTAAGTCAAACAGAGAGGGAGAAATATCATATGACATCCCTTATATGTGGACTCTAAAAAATGATACAAATGAACTTATAGAACAGAAAGAGACTCACAGACTTGGAGGATGAACTTATGGTGTGGAGGGTGGGGGAAGAAGGGCCAGTTCGGGTGTTTGGGACGGACATGCACACACTGCTGTATTGAAAGTGAATAACCAACAAGGACTTACTGTATAGCGCAGGGCACTCTGCTCAGTGCTATGTGGCTGCCCAGAGGGGAGGAAGCTTGGGGGAAAGTGGATATCTGTGTACCTATGGCTGAGTCCCTCTGCTGTCACCCTGAAACTACTGCAACGTTGTTAATCAGCTATGCCCCAATACAAAATAAAAAGGTTTTGAAACAAGACCAAAAAAATGCCTTGAATTTTCTAGTCAAAAAGACGCCCCAAAACCCACTCTCTATTGCATGGGTCCCCTCAAGGTTTTCTCCTGATTAAAACCATCATCTTTCCCAACATAACCCATCCTTCTCTCGTCCAACACAGGCTTTTCATTTCCCTATTTAGTTCGACTGCATTGGGATGACTGAATTCATCTCCATCCTCTTCGTGACGTCTGTAAAACTCTTTTTCTTCAGCGCAACTTTATGTGGGGTGATTCAGCCCAGCTTTTTAACTCTGCTTCGGAACACCGGGGTTTTATTCTCTAATCCACATTTCCTTTTGCAGTTTCTTGGACCCTTTTTGGTTGGTGTACAGCTAGCCACCCTGTAGAGACGGAGACCACCAGCCCATTTCACACAGGCCGCTGAACAGTCAGAAGATGGTAACAACTCCGAGTCTCCGGTGACCTGGGCTGGATTCAGCTCACTGACCCAGAGGTGAAAGGCTCTGTATTCCATTACTAATCCCCCGAGCTCTTCGGCCCCCTGAAAATGATTCTTTGGTTTTATTATTGCAAAGGCCATTTATAAAATCATGAACTGGATTTAGGAAAGCAACCATGAAATAGCAAAAGACAACGAACTGATTGAAATTCCTTCAGTGTCCTGTGGGCTGAGGTCTCTCAGACAGCGGCACTGCGTTCTGATTTCAGTGGCATGACCAGCTCACTTAGATGTGGCAAGGTCAGATCCACTGACCATGCCTTGAGGAACTAAATCCTAAGTAAAGAAAATGGAAAAGCAAACTATGAAATAGCCAATAATCCTTTATTTTGCACTTCCCCACCCTCATCCCTCTCCAAAAAGAACTAATGGGGAAGATTCTGTGCATGTGAAAATATCGTATAAAGTATTTAGGGTGATCTGAAATTAATAGAACAAAACCACGTATCTCAACATAGATGCTTTCTCTGTAGGCATAGAAAAATGTTGGCTTCTAGAACAAGGAGGGCAATGAAATACTGCACTCGAGAGGGTGACACTGATCTGCAATTTAACATTCACGGCAGAAAACCTCAATATGATTAATTCATACACTAATATCAATGTACTTGGCATTTTTTTAAAAAATCACAATTTCTATTAATATATTTGTATTAGGTTCAAAGCCCATAGTCTAGCATTCAAGATATCCATTACACTGGCCCAACTTGTGATTATTTCAAAATCAAGTAAAAGTCCATATTTATTCCAAAGTTGCTAAAATATGCTAATAAAATTAAATTTGATGTTTTACATTAAAAATAAAATATTTGGTTTATCTCTCAGACATCTATTAACATATAATAAATAGTGGGCAGTATAGTAATATAATAAAGTTTTGTGATACCCTGAAATTTGATGAGTTTTCTTTAAAAAAAAAATTGCATAATATACTTCATTTCAGCCTTAAACCACAATATCAATGAACAGATTTGCAGAAATAAAACAATATAAACACAAAATGCTACAGTATATATATTTTTTTTTTTTACTTTTGGGGAATCTACATGTCCTTTGAAACAAAAGGAAGTCAAAGAAATTTACAGAAATAGAAGAGATAACAGTTTCAAATCATAAGCCATAGATTTAAATTGCCTTGTTTTCCTTCCAACTGCTCAGGTCCTCCCCCCAGTGTTCTGCGAGGGTTCAGGTCAAGGTAGGTAACTTTGAACTTAAGTATGGCTCTTTTTTTTCCAGCCTTCTTTGCTTATGTACAGCAGTAATTACAGACGTGGCTGAAACCGCAGCGCGTTTCCACAGAAAGCCAGAATTAAACACGATAAAAATTTTTTAAAAATAACTACTTCATAAATATTTATTATTTACATTAGGGGAGATCTCCTGGTGTGCAGTAATGAGATGGGTGGGCCATGAGCAGACCACCAGCAGTTTGGAGGAAGGGGCAGAGAGAGAGGACAGGTGAGAGAGTCAACAAAAACAACCTGCACGAGAGCCAACAGGACATGATAGAAACCTTTTTCTTAAAAAATATAAGGTATTTCACAAAAAGCCTGAACATTTTACATGTTAGTACTAAAAACGGGGGGTGGGGTGGGGGAAGCTTCATATATTTTTCATCACAAAAATATTTACTGACACTCTCCCTCGAGTTTTCTTTCATGTGATTACGATTATCTGACTACAGAGGGGAGGAGGCTGGAGACACATACATCCGCACGTCACCCTCGGGCGCCGTCAGGGCGGGCCACACGCCATCGTCTCGGCTAACACCTTAAGGAAAAGGCCCTGCAGAGAACTGAGGAAAATCGCAAGGAGAGATTACAGTCTTTTTATTAATAACACTTGTCACTGGTAATAGGAAACGGAGGCGAGGCCCCCCGCGTGAGAGCTCTGCAGGGGCGCCCGCGCGGCCCTCGCCGGCCCGGCAAAGCCCCGGGGTGGGGGCGTGTGTTCTGCCCTCAGTCTGCCGGGCTCGGCGGCCGGCGGGGACACGGCGGCGGAGGCCCCGCTCCAGGCATCAGTGCGCGCGGTGCTTCCGCTTCTTGTGCTTTTTATCCTTCTTCCTGTTGGAGCACTTGGGGCAGAACCACTGCATCTCTTCCGGGGGCGCGGCCATGATGCCCACGCAGGGCCTACACGGGAACCAAGCGAGAGGGGCGTCAGACAAACCGGCTTCAGAGACACACATCTTCTTGTCCTACGTTTTCCAGGAATTTCATATCATTCAATAATCTCTTAGGTTTATGGGTTCAATCCCTGGGCTGGGAAGATCCCCTGGAGGAGGAAAAGGCTACCACCCACTCCAATATTCTGGCCTAGAATTCCACGGACGGTATAGTCCATGGGGTCGCAAAGAGTCGGACACGACTGAGCGATTTTCACTTTCAAGGTGCATTATTTACCAGACACCCAAGTCACCAGCTCTGGCGCACGGACGCGGCTGCACTCCTGCCGGGCCAGTGGGTGATCACCTTACAGGAGCCCCTTCCCCAGGCGCTGCTGGAGACCTTAATTAGCTCATTCATCCTTTCAGCCAGAAATAGTCTGATTCCTCTGAGTCAGGCTTTGTTTTTATCTCAGAGATATCCTACAGCACCTGACTAAGCGGATTCCTATCTTTTCATTTCTGGTATTTTCAAGATAGAACAGCAGGACTGTTCGCATGCATCCTGATGCTGCTCCTTCCGTTTGGGGAAGCCGTGGAGACCACTCGAGCTGCCCCTTTACTTCTGCACTTCATGGCGGTGGTTACCTGGTTCCCTCCGTGTTTCCACAGCTGCTACAGAAAATGACTGACAAGAAAGGCAAGGGAACCAACCCCTGTATCTCCTTTTCCCTTTCTAAAGAATACATGAGCTAAGCAACACATTCATAATTTAGACTGAAGAGCTACAGTCTAAAGACTAACTTTTTGCAAATAATACGAATGCCATTCTCTTGGCACAGGGATTCTGCTCCAGACGCTCCTCCCAGGAAATGAGCTGCTCTGGGAGATGAGCCTGAAGGGGCCGGGCCGGCACCACGCGTGTCCTGAGTCTCTCCCCTGGCGCCCCGCAGGGGACTCACCAGTGGTACCAGTCGTCACATTCGTCACAGCCAATCATGGGGCTCCCATCGTCAGGCTTGTTGCACCCGGGACAGATCCAGATCTGGTTTCCCCACTCATCTCGGATCTGGGGTGGGCGAAACGAGAGAGGCATTGAGAAAAAAGAAATCCCAAAAAGGGCATGATAAGGATTACTACACCGTGGAGCTAATAAACTGACAGACTAAACGAACAGACAGAAAAACCCAGGAGCTAACAATTTATTAAAGCTGTGATCACGGTCCTCACTATCCTGGGATCATATGGAAAAAAAATGCTACTTAGAGTTCAATGATAAGACCTTTCTTCTACCTTTTTTTTTTTTTTTGCCACGTTGCATGGCTTGCAAGATCTTAATTCCTTGACCAGGGATTGAACCTGGGCCCTGGCAATGGGAGTGCTAATTACTAGGCCATCTGGGAACTCCCAAGATGTTTCTAATGACTATTTTAAACTGTCTTTTCAAAGTCATAAAAACAAAACATTTGATAATCATTTCTGTGAGCAATGTGACCTACAGTCACCTTTATCTAAAGAAATACTGAAACACATAGGTTCTGAATGACGAGTAATGCCTGATACTTCTGAAAGCTACCTAGTTCAACCCTGTGTTGTTCCCTCCATTGCATTCACAGGTCTGGAATCAATAAGTACGGCCTATGTGCATATATCGCCTTATTACTTATTAGCCAAACCCTCCTCCTGAACTGGCTGATAAGATCAAGGATATAAAAGAGTTGTTACTAAGTAACTTTCCATTCCCTTTATGACATTTTTAGCAAAGTACAATCAACTAAAGGGCAAATGAAATAAGGGACGCAGGAGGCCAAAGAGCCACGCGTTTTCACGTTATTTTGCAACAAATATGTTGTGCTCTGGATTTGACTTAGCAGTTCCAAATAAGAAGCATTCCTAACTGAACCACCTCCTCAAATTCCACATGAACAAGACCAATCTGGAAGAGACAATTCTCTGACAGGCTTTCAAAGTCAGCAATAATTAAGAGTTAATTTTTAAAGTTTTGCTGACCACACAGCATATAATTTCATTCCGTTGATTTTGCAAGCTGTAGTCTCTCCTGGTGCGTTCAGATACAACACTGCCTGGATGTGCAGGAGAGAAACGGTTTTTTTGCGTGTGTGATGGGTGTACGGGGGGCAGAGACGGTTCATTCCAACTCACGGAATTCTAACTACTTTAAGGTCTGCCATTCTGGAAAGTCTCTGCAAGAGCAGACAGGCTGTGAAGGCTTCCTGGACAATTCTGTGGGCAGCCACATCCCCGACTCGGTCCTAGTCTCCAGTTTAAAGCAGAGACCACCAGTCGGCCTGTGCCAGCTGTCTGGGGTGAAGGCCAGCCCAGTAACCTGCGCCCCAAAGCTGCCATGCATGCCCTGTCCTGCTGCTGATTCTTAAAATTAGGAGGCCGTGACCCTGCGACATGAGAAATCTGCTACAGCGCCCAGCCCCTTGCAGTTTACTAAGCTCTTTCTAAAACACCTGACTTGGTTTCATCCTCCTAAAACAGTGCTTGGGTAGGTTAGAAATGGGGAGACTGGAGCTGAAGGAATGTCAGTGACAGTTCCAGTGTCATAGATTGGGCAGCAACAAAATCAGCCTGTGTCCTTCCTTCAAATCACACATTTTGTCTTCTGTCTACAAAATGTCTCTGAGGGGACAGAGGCTTTTCATCTATGCAAGTCTGATCTATCTCCAGGGAGTTGACTCAAAAATCCACTGGAGAATCAGATTTTAGAGCTAGAACACACCACAGGGATCACTTAGTCTAACAATCCCTGGTTACAGCTGAAGAAATGGAGGTCAGGGAGATCAAGCATAAAGTCCTCCCCGATTTACCCATCTTGGGGTGACGTGGCCTCAATTAAACACCTGTGGCAACTGGTCCTTGAATGCACTGATTTAATGACCACAGATCTTTGTACCATGTCTTCCATTGTTGTCTTGAATTGTCAATTTAATATTTTCTTGTTAATAGTTCATGTCTTTATATCTTCTCTGAAGACTTCTGAGACTTTCTTCTTATCCTCTGTATCATGACAGTGCCTCAAACACTTAATGATTCATTGAAATTTCCTTTCAAATGCCCGTATAGAAAAGTAATACTTGCATGATTTTTAACGACAACGGCAGGGGTCCGAGTCTGTCGCCTCCCAGGCACATCTATTCTGAAAGATCCGAGCCGCCGCCAGGCTGACACATCTCAGTCTACATACTCGGTGGTCTCACAGTGTCAGCTCACTGAGGACCTCTATGTGCCTGAAATCGTTTTGTCATGTGCTCGTGAGTCACACTACGGAGCCCAAAGAGCCTATTTGTTACTTAACTGAATTCAGGGCTTCAGTTAGACCTGATACTAGTAAGCAGGGCACAAACATGAGAAAACGGTCTCATGACAACCGTGTGAACACATGTTGTCAAGGTGAGTTTTTCCACCTGAAGACAGGCTTGGACTCAGGAAGTTCTGTGGTTTACAGGTTCATTTCCATTCATTCTGCAGGCCCAGATATGTTCTGGACCTCAGCCAGTGAGATACTATAATTAGTACTCCTGCTCAGAAACAGCGGCTGGCCTGTAAGATGTGTATATGTCATGCTAATTATCCTCTGAAGTGAATCACTGCTTGATCAAGAAAGTCAATGAGGAGCTTGACTGTCACTATTCACCTCTATATTTATACAACAATTGTGCTGTATATATGTTTATGTGTGTGTGTGTGTGTGTGTGTGTATAGTCATATTCCAAAACAATGATGCGTAACAAAAACAATGCTCTGGCATTGTTTATGGAGGCTAACTATGCAGACATCCTAACACTTTTCAGCCAAAAGCTTGAAAATGCAATGAATATGCCTTTCCAGTCCTGAAGAATCGCTTCTGAAATTCAATGATGATCCATCTGACACTGCTTTTTTAATTGGAAACATTTTCATGAGCAAACAGTGAGCTCTTAAGTGACTTTCTCTTAAATACTCCCCAAAACAGAAAGCTGCTCACCACGTAGGTGCTGACCGTCTCCGTGACCACACTGCGGACCGGGGCTTTGGAGCTGGCGGCTCCCGAAGCAGCAGGGGCTGGGGCGGGCATCCCGGCGAGGGGTGCGCTGGCCGGGGCCAGGAGGGGCAAAGGCACCGGGGCAGGGGTGACGTGCATGGGGGCCGGGGCGGGGGCCGGGGCGGGTGGCGGCGTCTTGGGTCTGTTCAGAGAAGGCGCCGGCTTAGCCTCGGGGGCTGGGACCACTTTGCTGATGACGCTGTCAACAAAGGAGAGAAAAGGAAAAATCAAAACACACAGTTGAGTCAAGCCAGGTAGCTACAAACACGATGGCACAATCGCTTGGTTCTTCTAGCAGCGAGTGACTTTTTGGAGAGAGCAGAGAGAGGCAGAGCTCAGGCTGCAAGGCTCTTGCCCAAGCTGCTTCTCCACGACCAGGGCAGGGAGAGAGGCTGGGCAGCAGGAAACAGGCAGGGGCTCCAGCTCCCTTCCATGGTCAGAGCTGCCTGCTGCTCTGTTTCTCCATCAACACTGCCTTCTTCACAGAACCCAAGCCAGGGAAGAAGAACTCATCTCAGAACCAGGAGGTCGGAGGCCAAACCCTACGTCTTCCACAGGCTGGGGTGTGACCTCACACAAGGCGTTTAAAAGCACTAGTTGCTGAGCACCTCTAAGCAGGTAGGTGTCATACTAGGTACTTCCCACACATGACCTCATTCAGTCCTCAGGGCAACGTCACAGAAGCTGCAGTGACCCTTGTTTTATAAACAAGGGAACAGGAGTAGAGAGAGAAAGGGGTTTGGGTAAATGAGTGGCAGGCTTTGAACTGAGACCTGCCTAAATAGGTTCTCAAACTATTTCTTTCTTTCTTTCTTTTTATACAAAGTTCCTTTATTTGGCAGGGGGCCGTATATATCATTTCAAGTACAGAGAAAATGTATTTATTTCCAGTCTCTCTCCTTCCCTCCTCCAGAAGGATCCACCGTCCTCTGGCTAGCAGGTGTGTTTCCATATTTTTGTTCTTTGAATTTTTTCTGCAGATACCCATAAACAGTGCATCCCACTGCTGTTTTAGGCATTTCAAGTATACAAACAATTCACATTATATTTATCATTGGCAACAAGCTTTCCTCACTTAGTTTTTGCAACTGAGATATAACCAACAGGTAACCTTGTGTAAGTCTGACCGCACAATGCGTTGGTTTGACACATTCGTACACTCCAATCTGATTACTGCCGTGGCTTCAGCTAATACCTTTAACACATCATGTCACGTAATTATCATTTCTTTTTTCTGAAGAGGACCGTTTAGATCTAGTGTCTCCCTTACCTTCAAGGCTTGTGAATGGTACCCATGAAAATGGTTTGGCATTAGCAGTGAAGCCAATGGATGTAAACAGACTGCTGATCAGTTTATGGGGCAATACCTGAGGTCTCAGAAACACCTACCTGAACAAATCTGCTTATTTACCAATTTAGAGAAATGGCACTCTCATGAAAATAACTATTATAAAGATAAACCTTCCAAATGCCTATTCCCCCAATTCAATTGAATTACTCTAGTTCAATTAATTACTCCTTTAAACATGGTATGTATTGAGAGAGATATATATATATCTATATATGTATTTCTCATTCAAATTTTCTGAGTAGCAAAAGAAAAAACACTAAAGTGGGTACTCAGTGTTGACGAGACAAAATATGTACTAATTTTTTGCTTTCAGGAGATCAGACTGGAGTTCAGTTCAGTTCAGTCACTCAGTCATGTCCAACTCTTTGCAACCCCATGGGCTGCAGCACACCAGGCCTCCCTGTCCATCACCAACTCATGTTGAGTAAACATGAGTTTACGCAAACTCATGTCCATTGAGTCAGTGATACCATCCAACCATCTCATCCTCTGTCGTCCCCTTCTCCGCCCACCTTCAATCTTTCCCAGCATCAGGGTCTTTTCAAATGAGTCAGCTCTTCACATCAGGTGACCAAAGTATTGGAGTTTCAGCTTCAGCATCAGTCCCTCCAATGAATATTTCCTTTAGGATGGACTGGTTGGATCTCCTTGCAGTCCAAGAGACTCTCAGGAGTTTTCTCCAACACCTCAGTTCAAAAGCATCAATTCTTCGATGCTCAACTTTCTTTTCTTTTTTTTTTTGATGCTCAGCTTTCTTTATTGTCCAACTCTCACATCCATACATGACTACTGGAAAAACCATAGCTTTGACTAGATAGATCTTTGTTGGCAAAGTAATGTTTCTGCTTTTTAATATGCTGTCTAGGTTGGTCATAACTTTCCTTCCAAGGAGCAAGCACCTTTTAATTTCATGGCTGCAGTCACCATCTGTAGTGATTTTAGAGCCCAAGAAAATAAAGTCTCTCATTTTTTCCACTGTTTCTCCATCTATTTGCCATGAAGTGATGGGACCAGATGCTATGATCTTAGTTTTCTGAATGCTGAGTTTTAAGCCAAGTTTTTCACTCTCCTCTTTCACTTTCATCAAGAGGCTCTTTAGTTCTTCCTCGCTTTCTGCCATAAAGGTGGTGTCATCTGCATATCTGAGGTTATTAATATTTCTCCCAGCAATCTTGATTCTAGCTTGTGCTTCATCCAGCCCAGCGTTTCTCATGATGTACTCTGCATGTAAGTTAAATAAGCAGGGTGACAATATACAGCCTTGACGTACTCCTTTTCCTATTTGGAACCAGCTTGTTGTTCTATGTCCAGTTCTAACTGTTGCTTCCTGACCTGCATACAAACTGGTGTTATGTAGGCTCTAAAGGGACTTGCCTTTCCCAACTCTTTTGAAATTCACAAGAAAACTGATGAGAATTTGGAAGCTATTGTTGGTTCCAGCTGCTCCGTTACTTTTGAGGTAATTGGAGGTAGAGTTTTAAGAACAACTTTTTTATTATCGCTTTAATTTTGAACATTATCCAAAAAATAGATAACGGTATCACATGATATAATTCCTCCTCAGTTGTAAGACAAACTGTCATCCCTCAACCTAATTTGATCATCGTAAAAATAATTTTGGGTCCCCACTGGTCTTCGCTGTCAACCTTTGTTATTTCCTACTTTCAGACATTGCCTTCTCTGTTCTTCCCACCCCCAGAACTCTACCAGGGGGAGTTTAAAGACCCTCACTAGCCAGCAGCTGTGTGCAAACACTGTGAGGCCGGCCATCAGAATCATCAAAGTCCAAATGGCAGGCTACTCAGTGCTCGAAGTTCACAAGTTCCCTCACAATAGCTCACTTACTCGCCCTTAAAAGCCAAGAGCCATTTTTAAATGGCAACAAAATGATGCCATAAGTAAAACCTACTGTAAGTGCCTCCATGAATTTTACATCAATTTTTCAACAGGGAACTTGATCGAGGTTTTGGAGAAAACTCACTTTGATAAAGCTGCAACTTGCTTTTCTCCTTCAGATTTAAACCTCTGATCAATCTCAGCAACTCTGTGCATCTTTTGAGACACACATGAAACAGACTCCCATGGTGTACTGTAAACTAGCCCCTCCTTACCAAAAAGAGACCACTGAGCTTTCACCATGTATTAGGGTGGTTGTCGTCCTGGCACTGTTGCATCAGTGGTTATAAGACATCACAGTTCTGCTTTCTTACTTTTCTTTTAAAAGTCCCAGAAACACTAGGCCCAAGAGTGGTCTCCAGCAGCCCCTCCCGCCCTGGGGCAGTCTCCTCGCAGCCTGAGTGGGTCTGACTCGGGTCTGACTTGGGTGGCTGCTAACGGGCTATTGTGAAAACAGCTACACATGACGGCCAGCTAGGTCATGAGAGACACTGCAGCTCCTGCCTTGCTCTCTTTCGGATCAAGAGCTCTGGGGAAGCCAGAGGCTAAGTCATGAGGATGCTGAATCTGCCTTAGAAAGAGGCCCGCATGACCGGCCAGTGGGGCCTCCAGCCCATAGTCACGTGTGAGCCCACAGGCCATTCTCCAGCCCTGGGGAGGCCTTCCAGTGGCCGAGGCCCAGGGCAGTGGCTTGATGGAGACCGGAGTCAAAACCACCACAAGTTCCTGACCCACAGGAAACTGGGAAGTAATACCTGTTTATGGCTTTAGCTGTTAAGTTTTGGGGTCATTAGTTACGTGGAAATAGAAAATTAATATACCAAGTATTTAATTAATCTCAATTAGGAACAAAAATAAATACTTAGAATTTAGGAGAAATTATATATGCGAGCATCAGGACTTAAAAGAACAAACTATAACACAGTCATTTCCATATTTCACATGTGATCAAAAGGAACAAACACCTAAAGACAATTATGGGAATTGGTGTTATGTTGATTCTTCAAATCAGTCATTACCCTTCTTCTTCTTGATCCTTACAGCTCAGCTCTGAGTGCTCATATAATTAGCACGCAGCTGCAAATGGAATGGAGCTAACTCCTCAAGCTCGTGGCTTGCCTCCTGAATACTACATCATCTTATCTTGTCATAGCCCAAGTACATACCAAGTGGCAAACATTTTATCTTTTAATTCAGGCATGACCTATTTGAAAAATGAAACAGATTGCATGAAGTAATTAGAGGAAAATATAGCTACTGTAGAGTGTTCCTTTCCAAAGGAGATCACCAAGTGATTAGACTTCAATAGAAGATGTTCAAAATCTGTAAAATGGTCTAGAAGAACAAAAGTGCTTAGATAAATAAAAATGTATATTTCTTAACAGTATTTTCAGAAAGATAGACAAAAAGATAATTAAAAAAAGCAACAAAAATGGTAAGGTGTAGGGCCATGAGGATAAAAGCAGAAGGATAGGATGGAGAGCAAGACTTCTCTGAATACATCTTATTATACAGTCTCAACTTTGGAGGCAAGGAAATGTCTTACATATTCAGAAATTTTAAGTTATAAAACTGCCTATGAGTAAAAATAAACAGAAAAGAATGAACCTCAATGTATATCTTGTGGGTGACACAACCAGCCACACACACACACACAATGACTTCAGGTGACTTCAGGAGGACAGCATTTGAGACTCTCCTCAAATTCAGCTCCACCCAAGTCTTTCTGATTCTTCTGGGCTGGAAGTAATCAACGTGAACATCTGGATCAGTTGAGATGTATCTCTTACAGACTTTCACACTTTCTACCTTCTGTTATGATTGTTTGTATCTATGTTCCTGAGAGAAGACACAACATCTGATCCAAATTTGTCACTTGCACAAGTGTATTTCTGACAGTTTTACTATGTATATAATCAAAATTAGTATTTTTCAAATGCAAAATAATTTTTAAAACATGTAAAACCAAGAAGGTGTTGTCCAGGACAAGGCCAGGGTTCTCTTGGAAAAAAACCAAATTCCCCGTAGTCAGAACTTGTAAAAAGATTTTGTGATGTTAGTAAAGCTTCTGCTTCTCTCCAGCAAAGAAAGGGTGCCTTCAATAAAAACACCAAACCAAATGAAACTGAAGAGTCAGCACTGATGAAAGCTCACCTTTATCACTTTCTGGGCCTGGAGTCTACAGAGGAGGATGAGATGCTTTTACATGAAAGTACACAAGTCAACTATAAAAGATGAGCAAGCACTCATTTGTTCGTTCATTCATTCACTGTAGGGTTAAATAACATCCCAGTTATATGAAAACATTAAAAGCAGGAAGAGGATATTCAGTGAACTAGAAAAATGAACAAGAGTCTGATTAAGATCTGTGTCTCACTGTAGTGTTGTAATATTCAGTTATGACTGAGGTTGTGCTTGGAAAACCCAACATTACTACTTTAAAATATACTAAAATTTGATAACAGCTGTTGTGTTTTTATCCAAAATGATCATGCTTTACATGAACTTTTACCTTCCTCTGTAAACAGCATGGAAACAATATATATTTATAGCCTGTGCTACATATGTAGATGCATGTTGTTGTTGTTGTTGTTTTAGTCGCTAAGTCATGTCTCTTTTGTGACTCCATGGACTGTAGCCCACCAGGCTCCTCTGTCCATGGGACTATTCCAGTAAGAATACTGGAGTGGGTTGCCATTTCCTCTTCCAGGGGATCATCCTGACCAAGGGATCAAACCTGCATCTCTTGCTTGGCAGGCAGATTCTTTACCCTGAGCCAGCAGGGAAGCCCAGAGAAATACACACACATAAATATGTACTTCCACCTTTGTGGGCTAAAGAAGCAGAAGTAACTGATTAAAATTCTAAGTACATGTTTGAAATGCCTCTCTGGTCCTCCCACTGAGGCTTTCTAGCAGGTAACTGGGCAGACTAGGCGGCATCTTGGGGAGAAATCTGAGCTGGAAGGAAAGATTTGGGAATCATCACCACCTAACTTTGGAGAAAGAGAACACCATGTCATGAAAAATGAGGACTAGAGGTTTTCAAAAAGGGCTTGGGGGGAAGAATGTATTGAACAGGAAGGATGAAGACTCAGGGCTGCGGCATTGTCTCGAGATGCATTTAATCATCTTAATGAGAAGCTTCAGGAAAGTTTCCAGAGCAGAAACCAGGATGTGGTGAGTTTAGGAATAAAATGGGGGGGGGGGGGTGGTGTGGAAATTGGAAGAAAGTCCATATAAGGAATATGTTTTGAAAAGTGAAAATGAGAAGAGGCATCTACGTGACCTTTCCCTCACCTGGAGGGGAGGCTGGTGGGCGTGTGTGTGAGGATTAGGATGGCAGAACCCAAGGGAAGATAGAGGAGGGAAGAGAAGATACAGATGGGAGGAAGTAACAAAGGAGGTGGGGGGAGGGCAGATGGAGAAGGAACGGGTCCTGAAGGTCAGGAGGGGTGCTGGGCTCCCTCCTGGACCAGCCTGAAGGACAAGCCATGAGGACAGGTGCAGCTCTGGAACCCCGAAGAGTGAATCCAAACAGGGGTGACGAGGCCAGTCAGCCCCTGCAGCGACGAGTCCCTGAACCCAACCCGTCTGGGTTCTCCGTCACAGAGGTCGGGCAGGGACGTGAGTATTCATCTCACAAGGAGGCCGGAGCGGGGACAGAGAGGAAGAAGCGTCACACTGTGCCTCTAAAATCCCTCCGGAAATACTTTAATATTGCAGTGAAAGTGTCAGCTGCTCAGTCGTGTCTGACTCTTTGCAACTCCATGACTGCAGCCTGCCAGGGCTCCTCTGTCCATGGGATTCTCCAGGCAAGAATCCTGGAGTGGGTTGCCACTCCCTTCTCCAGGGGGATTTTCCCAACCCAGGGATCAAACCCAGATCAAAACTCTCCTGCATGGCAGGCAGATTTTTTACCATGAGCCAGCCCTATAAAATGACAGGAAGGATAGGACGCGAATTAAATTTTCTGTGTTGTTGTCAGTAATAATAATATACCTCCTGTTCTCATCAGGAGGTACACATTCTCTTTAAACACTATAAGTGCAACTAGTTTGATCTTTAGGGGAAATTATAGGTAAGACAGTATCCAAAAGGTTAGCATGATATAGCTAAATTACCTCTGCCTGTCACAGGTTAAAGAACATTTAAATGCTGGAAGTTCACATCAGCTTTTTCTAGATAACAAATCTTAAATGCCTTCCTATATTCACTCAATGAGTGATCCGGGGCCTTGATAACCAGCAGGGAGGAACTTGCCAACTATCATTCAAATCATATCTACAAAGGTGGTCATAAATATTTTAAAACCTAAGTCAACTAAATAAGACCTAGACCCATTAAGGATAAGATCTTTTACAACAAATTAAATAAAACAATTTATTGAAGTCTGGACGCAAGATAAGCTAGATTTACTAGCTGACCTTTTATTCATTTAAAGAACAAAATTAGCTCTAATTGCATTAGAATGGAATCCAGTAAATTTTCCCCAGTCTTCTAATGTGGCATCAGTGTAAGGACCGCTGTAATTGTTTACAAGTAAGATGGAAATGCTTTGATTATAATCTTTCCACTTGTTTTACTGGGTAGTAAAAACATTTCCCAAAACCTGAAGCCAGTTTTTCTGACAGCATACTATTTTTTTTTCCTCTTGGATATACTGTATCTTTGGCAATAGTCGACAAACTACCATGCGTCAGGGGAAGAAATCAAACTTGGGGATTTCATCTAAACTTTAGCTGGGTAAAAAAGAGAGAGTGCTCTAAGAAGGTCAAGATCCTCCCAGTCTGGACAATATCAGAAAAGGGCTGAAGACCCAAGCAGAAAAATGTTAACGACCTGCTTCCTCTTGGAATTATAACTGAGATATATGGGTTTGGGTCTGCTGAATTTATCAATATAAGTACAAAAAGTAGCAAGAATAATGGATACCACCCACAATTTGTGTTCTCATTGTTCAGCTGCTAGGAAATTTCATGTGTCACGGTACCATATTTCACTAGCATTAAAAATAAGTTATTTGCCATAGATTTTAAATACAGTCATTCTTAAGTTTTTTATTCTTATTTATTAATTTTTTGTGGGGTCACTGTTTTTGTTAGATAGTTTCTCATAGAGGCAAAATACCTATGAAATGTTTCTGTGTCAGCGGCAAGTTAACCAGGGCAAAACAAAGAAAACTATCAACACTTTTCAATCTTTTTTTTTTTTAAGGAATCTTTTTTTTTTTTAAATCAAAGCAAACAGTTTTACTGCGAGAGAAACAAATTAAAAATAGAAGAACAAAAGGCCTTCCAAGTCTGACTGGACGATGGTCTGAAATGTTCTTGAACTTTATTTCTAGAGGATTATCTTTTTTTTTTTAAACAACAAGCTCCCTTGCTCTGCCTCTTCAGCACGCTTTTATAAAAACATGAACTTGACTGCCTTTCTCTACATAAAAGAAAAGCATATCAATCGTTTCTGCCTGCCCCCCCACCCCCCACTTTATCCCAGTGGGTGTGCCCTTCTCTGCTGGAACCTACCAGCCCTCAGCCAACAGGGCTCCGCGCCCTCCCACTGGGGCTGGCTCCAGGATGGGTGCCAACAAAGGGTGTTGTCAGGTGGGGGGCTGGGGGGCGGGGGGGATTCAGCCTATGAGCACAGAAAGAATCACACTGGCCAAGAGCAACCAGGACCATCTCTGCCTCCACACAGAGGTCAGATGGAGAAAAAGAAAGCGGGCAGAGTCTTAATGACACTTTGAACCTTGGTTAAAGTCACCTTGCCTAAAGTCAAATAAACTGCCTTAACCACGGTTTGAGCTAGTTTGATTAGGGTTTCTGTTACTTGCGCCCAGAGTCCTGACTAAGAGAAAGCATGAGAAGTGTTTCTTTTTTTTTTTTTTTAGTATCTCTACTAGTTTATTTCTTTTTTTTCTTTTTCATTTATTTTTATTAGTTGGAGGCTAATTACTTTATAATACTGTAGTGGTTTTTGTCATACATTGACATGAATCAGTCATGGATTTACATATATTCCCCATCCCAATCCCCCCTCCCACCTCCCTCTCCATCCGATTCCTCTGGGTCTTCCCAGTGCACCAGGCCCGAGCACTTGTCTCATGCATCCAGCCTGGGCTGGTGATCTGTTTCACCCTAGATAATATACATGTTTCGATGCTGTTCTCTCGAAACATCCCACCCTCGCCTTCTCCCACACAGTCCAAAATTCTGTTCTGTACATCTGTGTCTCTTTTTGTTTTGCATATAGGGTTACCGTTACCATCTTTCTAACTTCCATATATATACGTTAGTATACTGTATTGGTCTTTATCTTTGTGGCTTACTTCACTCTGTATAATGGGCTCCAGTTTCATCCATCTCATTAGAACTGATTCAAATGAACAGTATGGTACTGGCACAAAGACAGAAATAGAGATCAATGGAACAGAATAGAAAGCCTAGAGATAAACCCATGAACCTATGGACACCTTATCTTTGACAAAGGAGGCAAGGATATACAATGGAAAAAAGACAATCTCTTTTAACAAGTGGTGCCGAGAAAACTGGTCAACCACTTGTAAAAGAATGAAACTAGAACACTTTCTAACACCATACACAAAAATAAACTCAAAATGGATTAAAGATCTAAATGTAAGACCAGAAACTATAAAACTCCTAGAGGAGAACATAGGCAAAACACTCTCTGACATAAATCTCAGCAAGATCTTCTATGACCCACCTCCCAGAATATTGGAAATAAAAGCAAAACTAAACAAATGAGACCTAATGAAACTTAAAAGCTTTTGCACAACAAAGGAAACTATAAGCAAGGTGAAAAGACAGCCCTCAGATTGGGAGAAAATAATAGAAGCGTTTCAACTGGAGAAGGGAGGACTCTTTATGAAGCACCTGCACGGCGCGTGCTCCGAGGCTACACCCTTGGACTAGGGGTTGGTGTAAGAAAGAGTCAAAGGAAAAAATGCCTTTTATCTGCTGTAAAAGCTGCTATGGAAGACGGCTATTTTGCCATCAGGTTCCTATGGAAATAAAGTTTCAAATTTAGCATCTTGAAAAACATTGTCTCTCCTGAGAAACTAAGGGGTACCTTCTCTTTAAAAAATGTATCTCACTCTGCCCTTATTGCTAGGAAGTCGTGATCATATCTGATGTATAAATTTTCTTTTTTCCTCACCTTGTTCTTGGTTTCCTAGTATTTTCCAGTATCTTTATTTTATGTTTTCTAAGTCACTCTTAAATTTATTTAAACTAGAAAAAAGCTACATATGAATAAACAACATTTTAAGTGTAGGAAAATATGCAGAAAGTGAAATAAAAATAATTTGCTATTATTTTTCTAAAGAACCTGCCAGTAAAATACCACTATACACATTTTACCTATTAAGTGTCTTTCAGTTAAATCTGGTTACATAAGAACATAAAATGCTTACTTTCTTTAAAAATATTTTAAATGGTTACTTTTGTAATTGTGCATAGTTATCCTCTATTTCTGGTTGTACTGTCAAAAAGAGTTAATCAGAAAAGTTTGGATCACGGAAAAGACAGCAAATATCTATACTTACTTTACATTTTTAAAGGTTAACCATTTATTTTTCAGGATTAATGAGCAAAAAGTTTTAGCTTCCATTTTTATGGTACATATAGATAATTTAGAAATTAAAACTATTAAGCAGCCTCGGTTCAAGAGGAAGGGGACATATGTATACCTTTGGCTGATTTATGTTGATGTTTGGCAGAAACCAACACAATATTGTAAAGCAATTATCCTTTAATTTAAAATAAATAAATTTTTTAAAAAAGAAGCCTCCTGCTCGGCATAAACTCTATAAACTGCAACAAAAAAATGAATTACTTACAGGAAAAGGAAAGCATCCAATTTTCAGCACTTCTGCTAAGAGAGGTCTGATTAATGAAAGAATTTCCTGAATTGTAAGAAATCTGATAATACTCACGGCCTTGGTGACAAAGTGTTAGCAGAAGGAAAACTCTAGTTGCCAGCAGTAAAGTAGTCACTGAAAAATAGTTTCGCAAATTGTGTGCATTTGGGGAACAGGATTAAACTTGCAACAGAGAGCATCTATTGTGTCCTCTAGCCAAAAGGAAATTTAGACTTATTAATGGTAATGATACTGTTTTCATGAAAGCAACACAGAACGATTCTGGGTCACTTGACCAAATACAGTATCAGGTGTTACCTGGGGCAATGATTGAGCATGACTGGATGTGTGTACGCCAAGCTGCTCAGTCGTGTCCGACGCCTTGTGACCCTTTGGACTGTAGTCCACCAGGCTCCTCTGTCCTTGGGATTCTCTGAGCAAGAGTACTAGAGTGGACTGCCATTTCCTCCTGCAAGGGATCTTCCTGACCCAGGGATTGAACCCGCAGCTCTTATGTCTTCTGCAATGGCAGATGGGTTCTTTACCACTAGCGCCACTTGGGAAGCCGGCTGGATGTGTGGAGGGGCCCAATTCATTACCTGTCCCTGGTGAGTGCTCTGAACCAGGGCAGCAGTGCCCTGAGAGCAGGACCAGCTCCAAACTTCTCCAGTATAGCAGCCCCACCAACCAGACCAAATGATACTGCTGGCAGGACAGCCACTCGGCCCTGCGCCCCTAAAAGAGCCACAGGACAGATGGAGAAAAGGACAGACCCATCTCCCCAGCGTCAGCGAGAGGAGAGCCTAAAGAGACATGGAGAAACGTGAGGCGGGGAAGACTGTGTAACCCCTAACCGCCACTGTTACCCTCAAATCTTTACATACAAGGGCCTTTCCTCTTAATACTTTACCAATACTTTAAGTTACCTTTTTAAATGAGATGCTCCTTTAATAGAATTTTGAGCTTTATAAATATAACCACACATTTAATGCTCTGCATGTCTCTTCTGACAATCCTGTCTAAGCAGTCCCACCCCTCAGATGCTCCCTTGCTTACACCACTGTGTTCTGTTTATGTCCTTCATAGAAATGACTAAACGCACGGATGTCACAAGTTAGCCCAGCTTTCCTAGGCCTACTCAAAATAAATTGACTCAGTAAATGACAAGGCTGGGGCAACAGGTAACACGGCGACTGTGCTGCCACCTGGCCAGCCCATAGCGCCTCTGGTCCCCAGGGACACTGGCCGTCCCTTCTGGCACCAAGTCTGGGGGGCCTCAGCAGCAACCATACTGACCTGACCAGTAAGACGTCAGGCGCTGCTCCCAGGCCAGCTAAACCCACCTGCTCTCTCGGCATCAAGGCAAAGCTTGGCCGTTAGGCCAGACTCAGTTATTCATTGATTTACTTGAATGCATTGCTTCTTCCCCTTCACACCACCCCTACAATCTACGGATGCTGAGACTGTAACTTCAGGATCAGTATCTTAGTTTCCTCTTCAATACAGACTAAGGGGAACTCTGGGTCCTCATTCCTGGGATACCTGTTAAAGGAATCTGAGGTGCCTGGAGAGTGACCTTGAACTTTAACACAATCAGGAGGTGGCACTGGATCCCCACAGACCCTTCACACCACACTCAGCAGGAGTGTTCAATCAAGGGAGACAAGGGCCTTCTGTCTGGCTTCCAGGAACAATAACAGAGAAGAGAGGAAACAGTCTAACCTCAAAGCACTTTCCTGGATCATGGGTCAGAGGCATCATTTCTTTATGTAAGATTTAGAAACTAAATATTGTCCTAGAGATCTTCCAACAAGAGGGTATAATTTGAACCCTGTAAAGTGTTTTCTTTTTCCTATGGTTTCAAAAGACTCTACTCTCTGCCTGTTCTTCAGAAATAAACAACTCTTCCTCCTAGACTATTCAACCCCCCACTTTGAGTCCTAGTCTACTCATTAATTCTACTTCAAAAGAGCATCATTACAGCCCCAGGTGAATACAAACTACATAAAGGCATGTTTATATGAAGCTACCGTCTCTTTTCCATCATTACTGCCAAGGAATAAGCCATGATCCCTATGCTACAACAATAAAAGATTACTTTTAATTTCATATAATTTTCAAGTGTCATAAAGTGTTATCCTTCTTTTAATTTCTTTCAGCTGAGCCATAAAAAACACACAGTGGGATGGACTGGCCCATGGCCATAGCTTGTTGACCACCGATTCAGATTTAAAAAAAACAAAAAACAGAAAGACCCCTCCTTACTGATTATGTTGTATTTTATATAAAATCCTATTGCTCATGGCAAAGGGGCTTGTATAACTCAACGAAGCTATGAGTCATGACATGTAGGGCCACCCAAAACAGGTCACAGTGGAGAGTTCTGACAAAACGTGGTCCAGTGGAGGAGGGAATGGCAAACGGCTCCAGTATTCTTGCCTCGAGGATCCCCGTGGACAGAAAAAAATGGTAAAAAAAATATGACACCAGAAGATGAACCCACCCCCCCCAGGTGGGAAGGTGTTCAATATGCTATGGGGAAGAGTGGAGAGCGATTACTAATAGCTCCAGAAAGAATGAAGAGGCTGGGCCAAAGCAGAAGCGATGCCCAGGTGTGGACATGCCTGGTGGTGAAAGTAAAGTCCGATGCTGTAAAGAGCAATATTGCATAGGAACCTGGAAGTTAGGCCCATGAATCAAGGTAAGCTGGATATGGTCAAGCAAGAGATGGCAAGAGTGAGCATCGATACCTTAGGAATCTGTGAACTAAAATGGACTGGAATGGGCAAATTTAAATCAGATGACCATTATATCTACTACTGTGGGCAAGAATCCCTTAAAAGAAATGGAGTAGCCCCCAAAGTCAATCAAAGAGTCCGAAATACAGTATCTGGGTACAATTTCAAAAGTGACAGAATGATCTTGATTTGTTTCCAGGGCAAACCATTCAACACAGTAATCCAAGTCTGTGCCCCAACCTCTGATGCTGAAGAATCTCAAGTAGACCAGTTCTCTGAAGACCTACAAGATCTTCTAGAACTAACACCAAAAAAAAGATGTCCTTTTCATCATAGTGGACTGGAATGCAAAAGTAGGAAGTTAAGAGATAACTGGAATAACAGGCAAGTCTGGCATTGGAGTACAAAATGAAGAAGAGAGAAGGCTAACAATTTTGCCAAGAGGACACCCTGGTCATAGCAAACAACTTCCAACAACACAAGAGACGACTTTACACATGGACATCATCGGATGGTCAATACTGAAAGCAGACTGATCATTTTGCATCAGTATTCAGTTCAGTTCAGTCACTCAGTTGTGTCCGACTCTTTGCAACCCCACGGACTGCAGCGCACCAGGCTTCCCTGTCCCATCACCAACTCCTGGATTATTTTGCATCTTTGCAGCCAAAGATGGGGAAGCTCTATACAGTTAGCAAAAATAAGACCTGAGGCTGACTGTGGCTCAGATCATGAGCTCCTTATTGCAAAATACAGGCTTAAATTGAAGAATGCAGGGAAAACCACTAGGCCATTCAGGTATGACGTAAATCAAATCCCTTAAGATTATATAGTGGAGGTGACAGATAGATTCAAGAGATAAGATCTGGTAGAGAGTGCCTGAAGAACTATGGATGGAGGTTTGTAACACTGTACAGGAGCTAGTGATCAATACCTTCCCAAATAAAAAGAAATGCAAGAAGGCAAAGTGATTGTCTGAGGAAGCTTCACAAATAGCTGAGGAAAGAAGAGAAGTGAAGAGCAAGGGAGAAAGGGAAAGAGCTAACCAACTGGATACATAGTTCCAGAGAATAGCAAGGAGAGATAAGAGGCCTTCAATGAACAATGCAAAGAAATAGAGGAAAACAATAAGGTGGGAAAGACTAGAGAGCTCTTCAAGAAGCAGAAGAGATTAAGAAGAGGTGGCAAGGATACACAGAAGAACTATACAAAAAATATATTTTAATGACCAAGATAACTATGATTGTGTGGTCACTCACCTAGAGCCGGACATCCTGGAGTGTGAAATCAAGCGGGCCTTAGGAAGCCTTACAACAAACAAAGTTAATGGAGGTGACAGAATTCCAGATGAGCTATTTCAATCCTAAAAGCTGAAGTTTTTAAGGTGTTGCCCTCAATATGTGAGCAAATTTGGAAAACTCATCAGTGCTCACAAGCCTGGAAAAGGTCAGTTTTCATTCCAATCCCAAAGATGGGCAATGTCAAGGAACATACAAACTACCATACGACTGCACTCATTTCACATGCTAATTTCACATTTCACAACGTAATGCTCAAAATCCTTCAAGTTATGCTTCAGCTGTATGTGAACTGAGACCTTCTAGATGTACAAGCTGGGTTTAGAAAAGGCAAAAGAAGCAAGCGAAGCAACTGACAAAGAATTAATCTCAAAAATATATAAGCAGCTCATGCAGCTCAGTACCAGAAAAATAAACGACCCAATCAAAAAAATGGGCCAAAGAACTAAACAGACATTTCTCCAAAGAAGACATACAGATGGTTATCAAACATATGAAAAGCTGCTCAACATCACTCATTGTCAGAGAAATGTAAATCAAAACCATAATGAGGTACCATCTCACACTGGTCAGAATGGCCGCTATCAAAAAGTCTACAAACAATAAATGCTGGAGAGGATGTGGAGAAAAGAGAAACCCCTTACCCTGTTGGTGGGAATGCAAACTAGTACAGCCACTATGGAGAACAGTGTGGAGATTCCTTAAAAAACTGGAACTAGAACTGCCGTACGACCCAGCAATCCCACTGCTGGGCATACACACAAAGGAAACCAGAACTGAAAGAAACACATCTTCCCCAATGTTCATCGCAGCACTATTTACAATAGTTAGGACACGGAAGCAACCTAGATGTCCATCGGCAGACAAATGGATAATGAATTATCCAGGAATAGCTGTATAATTACTGGAATTAATGTTCCAGTAATAGCTGGAATATTACTCAGCTATTAAAAAGAATGCATTTGAATCAGTTCTAATGAGGTGGATGAAACTGGAGCCTATTATACAAAGTGAAGTAAGTCAGAAAGAAAAACACCAATGCAGTTATATTTACACATATATATGGAATTTAGAAAGATGGTAATGATGACCCTATATGCCAGACAGCAAAAGAGACACAGAAATAAAGAACAGATTTTTGGACTCTGTGGGAGAAGGCGAGGGTGGGATGATTTGAGAGAATAGCATTGAAACATGTATATTACCATATGTGAGAGATCACCAGTCCAGGTTGGATGCATGAGACAAGTGCTCGGGGCTGGTGCACTGGGATGACCCACAGGGGTGGGATGGGGAGGGAGGTGGGAGGCGGGTTCAGGATGGGGGACATATGTACACCCATGGCTGATTCATGTCAATGTATGGCAAAAGCCACTAAAATATTGTAAAGTAATTAGCCTCCAATTAAATTAATTTTTAAAAAAGATAAAAATTCACCAAAAAAATTTTTTTATTAGAGTATAGTTGATTTACAATGTTGTGTTATCAATATCAATTTATATTTCTAATACTGGTGAATGGAAACACTGAGAAATCTTGTTCACATAAATATGCAAACAGAAATGAAAAATGATTTGTTATAGTAGGGACACTCAATTCTTTGAATTTCTTCTGAATTAAATGGCAAAAATGAAAAAAAAAAAAAAAAAAACACACAAAAAAGAAAAGGCAGAGGAACCAGAGATCAAATTTTCAACATTCTTTGGATCATGGAGAAAGCAAGGGGATTCCAGGAAAACATCTACTTTAGCTTAACTGACTATACTTCACTGACTCCACTAAAGCCTTTGACTGTGTGGATCACAAAAAACTGCAGAAATTCTTAAAGAAAAGAAAATACCAGGAAACTTTACCAGTCTCATGAAAAACTTGTATGTGGGTCAGGAAACAATAGTTAAAACCTTACATGGAACAATGAACTGGTTCAAAATTGGGAAAGGAGTACATCAAGGCTGTATACTATCACCCTGCTTATTTAACTTATATGCAGAATATATCATACGAAATGCCGGGCTGGATGAACCACAAGCTGGAATTAAGACTGCTGGCAGAAATATCAACAACATAAGATATGCAGATAATACCACTTTAATGGCAGAAAGCGAAGAGGAACCAAAGAGCCTCTTGATGAGGGTGAAAGAGGACAGTGAAAAAGATGGCTTGATACTCAACATTTAAAATACTAAGATCACGGCATCCAATCCCATCACTTCAGGGCAAAGAGAAGGGGAAAAAATAGAAGCAGTGACAGATTTTCTTTTCTTGGGCTCCAAAATCACTGCAGACAGTCAATGCAGCCACAAAATTAAAAGACACTTGCTCCCTGAAAGGAAAGCTGTGACAAACCTAGACAGCATGTTTAAAAGCAGAAACATCACTTTGCTGACAAAGGTTCATAGAGTCAAAAGTATGGTTTTTCCTGGAGTCATGTATGGATGTGAGAGCTGGACCATAAAGAAGGCTGAGTGCTGAAGAATCGATGCTTTTGAATTGCAGCGTTGGAGAAGACTCCTAAGAGTCCTTTGGATTGCAAGCAGATCAACCCTGAATATTCACTGGAAGGACTGATGCTAAAGCTGAAGCTCTAATACTTTGGCCACCTGATGCAGAGAATCGACTCTCTGGAAGACCCTGATGCTGGGAAGGATTGAAGGCAAAAGGAGGAGTAAGCAAAGGATGAGGTGGTTGGATTGTATCACTGACTCAATGGACAAGAATCTGAGCAAACTCCAGGAGACGGCGGAGGACAGAGGAGCCTGGCGTGCTGCAGTCCATGGGGTCGCAAAGAGTCAGATAGGACTTAGCAACTAAACAACAACAACGTGTGACTTGAACCTCTTTTTCTTTCAAGTTTAAAATGTAATATATTTCACTTAGTTTACTCCTTTGTTCATTATAAGTATATATTCCCTTGTTTCTGACTTTGGTCAAATGATTGATTACTCATATGATATGGGAGTTATTTCCCTAAATATCAGAAAGTTTACATTACATAATGTTATACTTTCAAGGACAATTTGTCTAGACTGTCTGGGTACTATAATTTCCCTAATACTGGACATTCTGTTCCAGAGTCATAGAATCTATTTCTCACAACTTCCAATATCTTAGGTATATGAGTGATCTATTGAGAGGAAAAGGAATTAGTCAACCAAATAACTGAAAGATGCTTAAAGGCAGATGTGATGAATACTACTATCAATGCCTTTCTAAAAATCTTATTCCTCTAAAGGAATAAGCAAGCCGAACTTATATGTGTAAGGAAAGGTGAAGTAATGGTGAGTTAGGACAAAACTGGAATAAAATATGAAAGGGTAGGAGAAAAGTATTTGTCCAGAGATAGGTAAGAGTATCTTTCCTTCAGAGAAATGAACCCAAGGACAGGAATTCTAAGGAGATGGCAGGTACAGGTGCTTCGGTTGGGTCCCTGTGCTAACTAGCTCTCTGCTCTCTAATGGCTGAGGGATAAGGACATGATTAAAATTTTTGTAGGGAAGGTAGAAGGGCATCAGTACAGTATTTGGTTTAAGAAGAGCTCAATCTATGGTACTTTTGTTCCATTTTCTAAGCTTGTCAGTAATACCACAGCCTACTGTCTGGGTCTCTCTTGGCGCAACCAGAACAAGCAATGTGGAAATTACATAGATAATTTAGGCAAGAAAAGCACTCACCAGATTTTCTTCTTTCAATCGTCAGAATACACACTCTCCTAGAAGGCCATGTTTGCCCTACACCATCATTCATCGGAATGATGCTGGACTTTTTCTCAGTATTACGTTTGGAACCAACAGAAGCAGTGGCTGCATAAAATACACACTACAAACTCTAAGATGGAACGAACGATGAGAATGCAAAGCAAACTTCCTGTTGTCTACTCTACCTACTAAAGAAACAAGTTCATGGCTCCTACTTTGATCTTTATGGTTAAAAATGGGATGAAAGTTAAATGCCTTATAAACCTATTTTCTATATAACATTTGATTGCTTGTGATGTAAACTAATCCATCTTTAGGCTTTACTGGTAAAAATACAGTTGTAAATTTGTACTCTGAGCTTACAAAATTCACTGAAATGATGCATAGTATGATTTTTAGATGAATGATTTTCAACATGATTTGCAAAAAAAAAGATCAGTGTTCATCACCTTATTAGGATCACATAAGAGCATTGTAAGCCTTAATTCATATCACAAAAATGAATAAAAGAAGCACAGCCAACAAATTTACTTTGAAGAAGGATAGGTAGATGTGATGATTCCAAGAAATTAAGAAAATAAACAGTAAACGCCATGTCTACATTTCCAGTTCTCTCTTAAAAAAAAAAGGATGGATAATTCAGACTTCAGTTGTCACTGATACAGTGCTTGACCAAGCTTTAGGCATTATCCTTGTTCTATATGCACAGAATAAAACCATGTGCCATCTGACCAAGAAGAGAATCTTCATTCTTTGTCCTGCTGACAGAGAACACACGTTTGAGGAGGTTTAATACTACGTCCACCTGGGTGTAATGTGGGCAGTCAGTCCATTCAATACAGTTTCTTATTTTTCAGATAACTGGGGCCTCACAAACCAAGCAGAAACAATGTCCTGTATTAGTCTTTAAAAGAGAAGAACTGGGGCGAGAGGGCTGGAGTTGCGCAGAAAGGCTCCTATGTGCTGAATAAAGCAGTAAGCATTTACTCTGAGAAAGAAACCAATACACGTTTGAGAATGAAGCCTTCTCGGAATAGAGCCTGGCTGCACACGTCAACACTGGAGAGATCCGCGAGTTCTAACCCGCCAGGGAAGAGGAGGAAAAGGTACGTTCAATCTCTGGCCCTCAATACCGAACGTCAATACTTACATCTTGTCTTGGCCGGCTCCAACTCTGAGAGTCAGTCTGGGGATAACGGGGCTTGGCGCTGGGACCACGGCCTCCACTCTGATCTGGGGAAGACAGTACGTCAGAGTCAACTACGCTTTTCTCGACAGAAGTGCTACCTCCCTTTTCTCCTACACCTGCACCCCCACAGACTCGACAGGCTTCTGAGTTTCAAACGTGGCTGAGGTGCTGGAGGTAAAGCTACCTGGGGCTCTTTTGTTTTCATTTCTCAAGGACTCAGGCATCATGAGAAATTCCCCAAATTTTAAACACTTTGAATATGGGAGCTATTTCTGTATTTGCTTAGTTTTGATTAATTTCTCAGAATTTTTAAACAAGAATTGTTGCTTCGGTCATTCAGTGGAACAATTACGTGACTGTCAGATTTAATAAATAACAGGAAAAAACTGCAGCAGGAGCTCCATTATAAGATAAAATTTATGGGTCTTGAAAAATGTTAAACTCACCTTACGTTTATCATGCCATATAGGAAAACCGACACACCCAGTGTAATTACAGCACTGAACTGCTTCATTTTTTGGCTAATAGAAAAGTGATCTAAAATAGTGTAAGCGACAAAACATATTTACTTAGAAAGGATTCACGGTGAAGGCAGTGACTGCTGAGTAAGTTGAAGATACCAGCTCGACTAGCTGAGCTAATAATCAAAAGGGAACATACAAATGAACTATGGTGTTGAAAGGACTTTGTCACGATTTCTGACTTGAAGATCTCCTGTGGTAAAATCAGTATTTTAACTGGACAAAACGAGAATCATCGGCACCACAGTTTTTCAGCAGGTTTTACGGGCATTCTCGGTGGGGTGGTTTGCTGCTGAGTGGGTGACCCACTCAGCTACATGCCAACATCCCTGGCTCGGCAGGAGGACGCTGCTAGTCACTGCGACAGCTGGTGCCCGCCTCTGGTTTATGTATTTCAACCTCAAGAGAAGTTAAGAAAAGAAGTAGTGCAGTGGTTCTCAAGGGAAGGAGTTTATAACACACTGCTCAATATATTGCCATTGGCCAAAAAGTTCATCATGGTTTTTTCCTATGATGTTGAGGAAAAACCCAAAGGAACTTCTGGGTCAATCCAACTTCTGGGTCCTATCTCACAGAAACAATACTTTGCACATTGATCAAACTGACCTTTTTTTTTATATGTTTTAATCTGACCCCGTCTTGAGTTTTTTTTTTTTTTTTTTAATCCACGGTCACTTCAAGATCTATGACTTCATTCATTCTCTTGAGCAGTGCATGACACACAGGTGGTACTCAACCAACATCTGTTGAATGAATCACTCATCCTCCAAGCACCCTCAACTCCCTGCCTCTCGGTCATTTCACCATTTATCCTGGACCAATCTGAAATCATTCCCCAGAGCACTAATTCCAAAGAAAAAATTTAAAACTGCTCCAGCTTCTGCCATCAAAACTCCAATTTCATCTGTGCTTTTAAGACTGTCTGCCTATTTGGATTCTCTGCTAAACTAGATAAGAGTGGAGACCATGCCTGCTCTGTGCATTGCTATTTCCCAGTGCCTGTTGTAAGGTAAGACACATAAGTGTTTAAGGTATATTTTAAGAATTAATCAGAAGCAATGATTTCAAACATTTACAGCTTTTAAGACCCATCCCATGATTTCCTTCCCCTTCTACTCACAAACCCCATAGGAAAAAATGCTGAAACCACTGGGCACACAACTCCTCCAATTCCCTACAAATGTCTGCACCCACGATTACACTACAGTCCATCACCTCCAGCCTTTGAAAGAAACTTCCTCCTTATTTGTGGCATCTTCACCTTCTCAGTTCATTATTTTCCTCCAGTGTTCTAACGCGCTCACTCTCATTTAAAAAACTTACCTCCCCTTTACCCTCTCACTGATGACACATTCCAGTCTTTACTTCATCTCCATTTCTCATTCACTCCTCACCCAACTTCACTCTACTTTCTGGCCCCAATAAAGTCACTCTTTCTAGACACTCACTCTTCCCTAATGTTCCTGTCTATTTCTCCACTGAGCTCTTCACCATGCTCCTTCCCTGACCCTAACAAAGTCCTCTTCTTTGGCCTGGCCTCGCTGGGTCCTCTCCTCTCGTCACCCGACACCGACTTCATTCACATTCACGGATTCAATTGTAAAAATTTTCAATATGTCATGTCTTCAAAATCATCCTCTCTACACCAGCACTGACTGGAAGTAACACCAGAATATAATGCTGTCTACTGGACACTTTCAATTAAATACTCTAGAAAGATTTTACCACATCTAAATCTTATCAGTTCCCCCACAAAAACCGGCTCCTCTAAATGGTCTCACTTTTGCCCGATTCTTAATCCAGTGGTTTCCACGAAGCTTCAGGGACCAAGGGTCACTGGGGTGGAGGCAGAGAGAGACCCATGGAAAAACCTCTGTATTCACTTTCTCTGATTCTTTGAACACCGAGGTCTATATCTAACACAAACCAGAGGACCAATGGTCTAGCTTATTTTGTAAACAACTAAGGTTTCTGTATTTTTCTCACCATTCTGGGTTACCTGTGGGAAAATAAATATGTCCCAAGCAAACAAACATTTATAAAACACTTAATTCTTGCCAGGCATTGCATTTGGTTATTTTTCAGATGTTCTCATTCAGGTTCTTTAACAAACAGGTGGGGTAAGTATTATGGTTTCCATTTTACAGAGAGAATGATCATACACGAAGCAACCATTTTTCCTTTCTTTCTGTTTCCTTTTCCTTTTCTGTTTTAAGGTCACAAAAGTAGCAAAACTAGGATTGAATATAGTTTTTTAATTCAGAGAATGAAAAATTATATAAAGTTCCTAAATTTCTTCAATTCTAAAATATTTTAGGGTCTCACACATACACTCATAAGTGATCCGAGTATTAGAAGTAATATTCTATATTCCTTCAACCCACAATACTATTATTGAAACCCCTTAAGCTTTATTAAAAAATTAAAGCTGCTTGCCCTATCTTTAAAAAAATATTCTTTAGTATCATTATGCTTCTCACTTTACTCTGGTCCATTCCTATGACCACACTGCACAATAATTACAACTTACTCGCATTGCACTTCACAAAGTCTGTCCCATACACACAATCCCGTGTGATCTCCATAACTCTCTAAGCTAAGTGTGGAAGGAATCATTACTCACATGTAACTGAGGGCTCAGAAAGACTGAGTGGTTTGGCCAGAGTTACAGAGCTAGTAAATGACTGAAATTCAGTTCTCCGCCCCCAAATTCATCCTCTGTTTCACCACATTATTTGTGACTCTTTGCCACATATTTTGGGTCTTTTTTTATGGTAATGCTGATGTCCTGCAGGGAACTATTCAGTTTCTTTGTCAATGTCTTTTATGATGAGTGACACATACTTGTGAGATGGCTAGGGTAGAGTATAAAATACAGTTTTTCCTCCTATGGGAAACTAACTAGCTCATATGGAAATTGAGATCAATGTCGGACTCACCTCCATTCAACTAAACTTGCTGGCTTTTTGAGACTGACTGCAATGACTTGGCAGGACAAAAAGAATCAAGGCATCGTCTATTTACAACCTACTATTTAAAAAAAATTAAATGATACAATATGTAAAAGCAAAAGAAAACAAAAATGCAGAGCTATTTTAAGAGTCAGATTAAAAATGGTATATATGTGCCCTGAGGACAACAGATATTAAGTAGAATTGCTGAATTAATGAACGACTCGGAACCTGTTACCTCAGCTCAAAGTTTTCCCTGTAATTAGGGTGACTACCCCATCCAGAAAGAACTTTGACAGCGAAAGTAGGAGCTGTTATTTATACCATGTAACAGGTGTAAACTGGATTGTCCCAGGCAAGCCAGGACATATGGCAACCCTACTGAAAAATAGTTAAATACTTTCATTTCATTCTTAAAGAGGTCAAAGCAGAGTTAACTGAAAGATAAAACTCAAGCAAGCATAGGAAAAGACTAGTAAGGATGCTAACAATGTCGACAGAGAAAGCACAGTTTCTAAATAAAAATTTCTCTCCAGACCTTTGTTCACACTGACTTTATCTGAGCAGCCGCCCAGATGAAAACACAGGGACGTTTCCTACAATCATGCAATGACTTCTCATGTGCCCATCCCATGGCAGTCAACACACTGGATGACAATGGCTTCGATTTCTTGAACAGGAAGACTGACACCATCTTTTAATGGCATGAAGCCAAAATCCAGGGGAAAGAGGAGCTTGTAAGGGTTAAAATAAAAGAAGAGTACTTTAGAGTGATGCTGAGAATTGGGGCGCGTGGAAGAGCATTTACAGTGGATTACTAAGCTTCCCAATTCACTAAAGAAGCAAAGTCCAGTAATATAAGACTCCTTTGTAGCTAACTAAAAATACATTGTCAGTGGATTTGTCCAGTTTTATGTATAAGCAATACTTCTTTCACCTGAACTAATACTAGTAGTCATATAAGCCCCTTATTGCCATGTGCTGCATTTTTTTTGCTAATCTTCAAGGATTTAGCTTCTTTGCCACATACCTCAGGGCACCAACTGATAAAGCTCTAACTCTCCATTTTTCCAGGACACCAGCAGTGCGGCCTTGCAAAAAATGAAAATCGCTCAAGAGATTTAAAGGGGAAATTTATTTTTAAAATCCTGACTTGAAGCAAAGAGGTGGATTTTTTAAAAGCTTATCTATAAAGAATCAGTTTAAATTTAAATTCTATCTTGGAACTCTTTCATGCATTCCAGCTTTAAAGTTTATCTTCTGACAGGGACTTTCTGCAAAGGTAATGGGCAGCTTTGTCAATATAATCTGGCCAAGTTTTTACTTTCTATTTTTTTAATGTTAAACTTCTTTTATTAAACATACACACACACACACACAAACCTAAATATGTGTGCCACTGGCAGCAAGTTCAGCCAGCACTGGTTCAGATATCTATCTATGCTAATATATCAGAAAAAAAAAAACACCCCAAAATAGTATTGGTGGAAAGCTGAATTTAATAACCTAACATTTTAGATGCTCAACTATGTCAACTGGTAACTACTCTGCTGTCTTTCTTAACAATGAAGGTCTTTACATTATTTCCATTCAGAAATATAGTCTAACTAACACCGATAAACTGTTTCAAAATTAAACAGATGGACAGAAGACCTGCAGTTGTGGTCCAGTGGGGACCACAAGTGGGATCCAGTGGGGACAATGAAACAGCATTCGGGCTCTTGGTAAAAGAGTTCATTCAGTTCGTGCCTCCATAGCCCTGGGTGTGGGCTTGAGGAAGCGTCTATAAAATCAAACAGACTCATTTACATGAAGTTACTAGTTTCCTTGTGGAACAGACAGTTATAAGAAACAGGAAGGGCCTATTCCCACCCCCCCTTCTTCCTGAGGTTAGATTTTATTTACTGAAAGCCCCTCGTTTCACTAGTGTATCATGGAAGCTGATGAGAACACGATGGAAATGAGTCAACAGTATACTTCCAACAGAAAGGTAAGACGCCGGGGACCTTTTGTCAAGAGGTGCTAACCGAGGAGACCACTCTTCAACCCCACTTAGTCTGACATACATGCAGAGAAGTCAGACTGGACTCAAGTGAGCGCAGCAGGCTGCCCCAGGGCACATGGTGAGGAGGGCTACAGTCACCCAAGTTGCCCAGGAGCCCAAGCTCACCGGCTGGAAAGGTCGGGGTGGGAACTCGGGCTTAACTCCAAAAACAGCAACGTTTATTAATTGTAAAGCCCTCCTGGCTGATTTTGGTAAGTTTTTATCTTTAAAAACTGCTCCATAACTATCAAAACTGATACAAGGACCTGATTACCTCTGTTAGGTGAAATCTGTGTGGCTTGTAACTGAGCCTCCAACGATGATGGTCTGAGGGACCGGTCCTTCCCAAAGGCAGGGGTCGTTTTACCAGCTAACCTGACGTGTTAGGTCCCCCACCATGGACTTTCCAGGCCTGAGATGGTGATGAAAGCAAGCATACTCTTGATTTGCTAAGGGCTCCTCTGCCAAGTTACTATGTACCTAATGGACAAGCGGCTAACTACCGTAAACATTTCAAAACGGGAAGTCAATTTTGTGTGTAAAGGACCTGGTTCTTGCTGGCTGTGACCTCAATCCTGGACAAGTCGTTCAGGCTGTTTCTCATCCATAAACATAAACATCCATAAACATGAGATATCTTTATGCCTCATTCATAAATTTTGATAACAATACCCATGTCACATGGGTGTCAAGGGAGAAACTAAGGCATGTGGAGGTGCTTTAAAATCTTCCAGGCACCACGGAAAAATAATGCAATAATAAAGCGATTTCAAAAATGGACAAAAAAAGAGTTGGATTTCTGTGTCTTGTTAACCTGCTGATGTTCAGTTATTAATTTCAGAATTTCCACTCTACTTCCTTCTGTTTTAGAATAATAGCCAAGGGGAACAGAGAAAGAATAAAGTTAGGCAGGAAAATGTGAGATTATCTTGGTGAGCTCATCAGCTAAACTAATTTTCCCAGTTAAGTCTGAAATGAAAATCAGTGCAGAAGGATGGATTATGGAGCTGCTGTAGGTCAAATACAGCACACTTTACCATATGGGAAAAATTACTGGGTATGATTTTGTAGCCAGCCTCAAAGAGGGATGCTCCCAGAGGGCAGGGAGAGGCTCTTTGAGGGTCTGTGTGTATGGCAGCAGGAATACTTGGACACTTTTTAAGAAAGTTTAAAAGAAATTGTCTGATCAACCAGTCAACCACTGTAATCCAAAGAATGGCGGGGAGAGAGCAAAGCTCCCAAGGCAGAGGTCACACCCTGTGCCCCAGGGCTCAAGGTCCTTCCCGCAGGATGTGTCGATGGATTCATCGGTTTCTTAGACTGTGTTCCATGGAAGCCTGAGCTACTTACATGGAAAATACTCAGCATTAGTTTCTCCCCACTAACCCACTAACCAGGCTGTCAGATGAGCCAGATACTCAAAAGACGTGTCCTCATCTTATTAAAGCAGAAAACAAAAGGATAAGACGTGTTACAGAAGGTAGAAGACAGGTATGACTTTAAATACTTGCAAAACGGCTCACCAAGCAGAGAGCCGCGTCAGGGAGCGAAGACCCGTGGACCTTGCTGTCCTCTTAGGAGGGCAGGGCCATGGTTTCGCCTGCTCTGAGAAAATGAGGTGCTGCCTTTTCCAGGTATCTGCTATTTGGGTACAGATCGGTATGCAGCAGACTTGATAATTGTAAAAAAAAAAAATACTATTTACAATTGAAGAGATTACGGATCTTTTTAAACTAGCCAGAGATTAGTGAGGCTAACAGAGATATGATGGCCTGTGGATTGGATTCCTCTCAGGCTATGAATTTTGAATGTTTTCTGGTGTACGGGGGCAGGGCAGGGCAGGGGGAGGCGGAGGCTGATGACTGGTTCATGGGTTTGAGAATTAAAATAAAGTTTTGTAAACACATTACAGGCCAGCTTCCGGTGAAGCCGCGGGTGATCTACATCGGGACGGACAGACCGCTCATTGCTGGCTCTGCCTGCGTCTCCCACCGGGACAGGGTGCAAAGGGGCCCCGAAGGTAAGGCGCTTACTTTCTCATGCTTGTGTCTCTCCTTCTCCTTCTCCCGTTTCTCTCTCTCTCGCTTCTCCTTCTCCCTCTCCTTCTCCTTCTTCTCCTTCTCCTTTTCTTTCTCCTTCTTTTTCTTCTTCTCCTTTTTGTCCTTCTTCCTCTCCTTCTCCTTGGGCTTCTCCTTCTCCTCGAAGAGCTTCTCGGGGAGCACGGGCGTCAGGGAGGGCAGCACGGCCGTGATGCGCATGGCGGCGGCGGGGCTGAACAGGGGCAGCGCCACGTCCTTGGGGGGCAGGACCAGCGGGGCCGGGGTGGCCTTCAGCTTCTCCTCGCGGCCTTTCTCTTTCGCTTTCTCTTTGTCCCGCTTCTCTTTGTCCTTTTTGCCCTTTTCTCGGTCTTTTTTCTTGTCTTTGTGCTTCTCCTTTTCCTTCCTCACCATCCCATCTTTCAACCTGGCTTTTGGATCCACATCTTCAAACTCTTTTATCTTAAACTTGTAGGGATCGGCCTCTTCGTCTTTGAGAAAGTCCTTCCAGGGATATTTGGCTTCCTTGCTGGCCTCCCTGTCTTTCTCCTTCTCCTTCCCTTTCTCCTTGTCTTTGCTTTTCTCTTTGCTTTTGTCCCGGTCCCTCTCCTTATCTCGCTGCTTCTCTTTCTTCTTCATCTTCGTCTTCAGTTCCTTTTTCAACTTCTTTTTGACATCCAAGGAGGCGGGTGGTTTGGGTTTCTCCTCGTACACCTTGTGCGAGGGCTCGGGGGTGGGAGGAGAGACCGAAGGGGAGGAAATGTAAGGGAAGCTGGGGGGCATGCTAGGAGGGGTCCCCATCTTGGCTTTCCGAACCACCTCGTCGATGGACGCGTCCATTGTCCACGAATTGTCCGAACTTGAAGTTCCGCCTGAAAGAGGCAGAGGGGTGGACCCGGACTTGGGGAAATTATTGGAGGAGGTGGAGGCTTTGGGGGTAGCAGATTCTGAACCTGAAATTCTCTTAGGGCTGGTAAAAATGTCTCCTTCTGATTCGGACCCAGAAGAGAACTCAAAAGGATCGGGCTCGCGTTCCGCGCAAGCCCGTGCGATCACGGCATCGATGGAGTCGTCGATGGTCTTGTCGGTGATGACAGCCTTTCTGAGCTGACTCTCATTGTTCAGTCGCCCAGCATCAGGCAGTGCTTGTATCTGTTTCACCTGAATAGCCTCTTTGCTGACTTTCTCACTTATTGTGGCTGAAGGAGTCCTGTTGGGTGTGTCAGGTCTGACAGGTACTTGGGGAATGTGAGTCATGACCTTGGGGCTCTTGGGGCTCTTGGGGCTCTTGGAACGTCCAGGAGATTTCTTTTCTTTGGATATAGTTTTTGGAGACCGAATAGGACTTCCGACCATGGCTGGTGACGGAATCATTTTGGGTGATTTCGTCTTCTGTCCTGGAGAACTGGTTTTAGTCTTTGTTTTGGGTGTAAACGACTTTGCTTCCAACGGTTTTGCAGTTGGCATCTGTGATTTTGCCACTGGCGCTAACATTGGCGGCTCTGGTGATGGAGGAGCTGGGTCCGTGCTGTCCTGGGTGTGGACGGGGGACAGCATGGGAGGGATCTTCTGGGGGTTCAGCGAGCTGAGCGGCTCTCGAGCCTCCAGTACCACCACGTCCAGGGCGTCCCCCTTGGTGCTCAGCAGGCGTGGCCGCTTCATCGCGGGCATTTCTTCAGCTTCCGGACTGTCCAGAGGTCTCTTACCCAAGAAGTTCTCATCATTAATAATCTCCTCATCCTCCAGCTCGTCGTCTTCTTCCAAGGGAACCTGCATGGCTTCTGCTGACGTGCCTCCATCTGTGGGCACCTGCTCCTCTTCTTCTTCTGGGGAAGGAAGAAAAAAGAAGTGTTATTAAAATATATATATTAAAAAAATACCCTAAGGATAAAAAAAAACAACGCTTCAAGACATGATTTCTAGGAAAGAAAGGAAATTATTGACAGCTGTTAGAGAGTAGAGTGGTTAAGTTTTCTAGGACCTTCCAAATACATGTGCCGTCTTTGTTTGAAGAGTGGCGACCAGTGACAGGAGACACATGAACTGTTTTCCTTCTGAGCGACATGGCCCTAAATGCAGGATCTGAAGTCTGCTAAGGATTTCCTCTTTGCCCTCTGCTTCCTGAATTCTTTTCCTAACTTGACTAAATACTGCCTTTCTCTTCTTCTCCTCCTCTTGTGTACATGCGCGCACACACACCCCTCTCAAAACCAAGAGATGGGTTAGCATGTAAACTGCTAACCTCAGAAATGACAGAAAAGAATACTTTTTAATAGTTCATATGCTACTTCTTTCTCCCGTCTGCTGACTTGAGGACAGCTACTTTGAGAAGTGGCGTGGTGACATCGTGACACTCAGCTTGGCCTCAGAGACGCGGTGTCTCCACAGGCGTGCGGGCATCGCAGAGCAATGGGCCCGAGGCACTCTCTCACCCTCTCGGAGGCTGTCTTCTCACCTCTCAAAAGGGGCTAATGTTACTTGTCCTGCCAACCTGACCAAGTTGTTGTGGGGTCATATTCTTTCCTCCCGCACAATATCAACTACGCCGCATCTACCATGCACGATGATAAAGGCTGAAAGGGCTACTGGAGGAAGTCAGGAATAAACCACAACCTAAAAGACCTTACAGTTCAGCGGAAGAAACCGTGTAGGTGGGCGGCATGTGGAAAGTGATCAGGACCGTAAGACAGACCAAGTGTCAAAGCAGCTCAAAGGAGAAACAGATTACCTCTGTGTCAAGACCGGGAGAAGACGACAAATGAGGCAGTGTTTTGGATATTTGGAGACTGGGAATGAAGAAGTACAGGATGAAGGAACAGATGACGCAGAGATGGAGGGGGGCACAAGGAAACTGTATAAGAAGCTCAGAAAGTATTAAAAAATTTATGATGGCTGCTTACATTTAAGTGAAAAAAAATTTTTAACATAATGCTTGATTCAAAGTGGGTCTCCACAAGCTAGGGTGGATTATTCCATTTCTGTTATTTTATTTTTAATGTTTAATTTTCATGTTTTTATTTCCAGTCCCTATTAACTTATATGCATCTAGAAGCTTTATGTCGTTTAGAAGAATATAAATGAAAAATAAAATACTTTAAAAATTAATTTAATTTACAAATATTTTACGCTTAAAGATTTTATAAGAAAGCTTCAATGGTGGCATCAAAATTAATCAAAATGGAAGAGGGAATTTTGCTGGAAGAGAAAGACTTAAGCTTTAATAAGAACAGGAAAAGTGTGAAAATATTTATAACAGTTTTCTGAATTAGAAACAGATACATAACAGAGTGTAACTTGCATGCAAGGCATAAAGCATAACAATGAATGAGTACCTGTAAAACCACCACCCAACTTTAAGACGACAACCCTAGCAGCACCATCGAGACGCCCCTTGGTCACTTTCTGATGGATGCTCTCCTCTCTCTACTCCACCCCATTCCAGGTAACTCCTCTTCTTTTTATTGTCCTTCCCTTGTTTCCTGTACAGTTTTACCACATTTGTATGCAGTGACTTGTTTTTGAACTTTATGTAAGTGGTATCATACTATAATACCTTTCAGCTCTTTCTCCCCCCAACAATATGTTTCTGGGCATCTCCTATGTCCATGCAGGTTCATTTTCACCGTTATAAAAATGTACCACACTTATATCCATTCTCCTGGTATTGAAAGTTTTCCACTTAAGCAAATATATTTTATTTTTAAAATATTACAAAATGCAAACAAATGAATACAACTGATCTAGCTTATGCTTGTTCAAACACAGACTTAATTGATGATTCTGCATAATTAGTGTCTGGTTTTCTATTACATGAGTTATTTTAATTCTGTGGTCTAAGAGTTTGGAATAAGATAAATATGTAATAGCTACTGAATGGTTTATTCTCTACTGTCACCCAAACTCCCCCTGCAGGTTAATTTCAGCTTGATTACAGGTGAATGGCAAGGAAGTGCTCATTGTGTGTATGTGTATAATGAGCACAATTCACAAAAAATCTGGAAAGTGCCCTAAAAGTGGTTTTTAGCATTTTCCTATACTTATCCATGAAAACAGCTTTATTATAAAATAGCATATAATTTGGTTAACAGAAGTTTAATATTACAAGATACCTGATCTTTTGACATGTTACTACACAAAAGTATAAAAAATAGTATAAAAAATTTGAGTCACAACTCTTTCTAATTTAACACAAATATAGATACAAGAACAGAAGCTGTGCTCCAAAGTCAAATAGGTGATGTTACTTGATATGAGAAGTATTTTAAAGATTTTTTTATTTCCAGAGAACTAAGAACTCACTTTCTACTGTTTAAAAATGTTTAAACTAGAGGGAAAGACTCTTCTGCATCCATGTGACAAACAAATATTGGGGAAAAAAAAACTAGTTTAAGGAAAACTACTGTGACATTTAAAATAAGTTCTTTTTGACTTCTCACGTCCTTGATCCAGAAGATGGGGACACCCTAGTATTGCTTATCTTGTGAGGACAGTGAAAAGTAACTGCTAATTAGAGTTGGGTAAGTATTCAAACCACTAAATAATAACAATGAACAATAATAGAGATATACCTTTTAAAATTGACTTTACAATCCTTTTTGAGGAGATTAAAAAAAAAAAAAAAAAAACAGCTCTCCTCACTATAATCTCTCTAAGACCATATAACAGGGCAAGTCCGGAGTTAGCATCTCCAGGTCAAGTGGACAATCACTGCGGTCATCTGCCCTAATAACTCCATCCAGCAGTGAGAGCGGTCTGGAGCTGTTGGGGAGACTCTGGAAGGATAACAGAAATTTTACTCAAGAAGGCTAGTTCTCTGGAAGTGTTACGGTTATGCTGCCAAAGGTACGGTAAGGAATTATTTACAAAACTGGTGTTTCCCTTCCTGCTCATGCTAAGATTTGGCTAAAGGTAACAGATGACTTTTGATCTGATTATTCTTTGTGAGAGGGTTTACTCAAAATGCTGATATGTGTTATAACTTACTAGCACTGTCATTCATCAAAGACTACCATAAATTATGATTAAGTCCTACACTTCTAAGAGAAAAAAAAGGCCATAAAAAAATGACATATGAAGAACAACATATAAACCAGGGTAGGAACCCCTATTATTTTTTTTTAATGTTAAATTACTGGGAGAGATTCATGTCCACTACCAAGAACCTTACTCTTCATATAAATTCACTAAAGTGTGTGAACACTATAATCCAATCTAAGTAAAAACCTGACATATTAAGAAGTAACTTCTCATTCTGTCAAACGTTGTCCATATATAACAATACTTTTTCATTTGTCAAAAAGGGAACAATAGGCAATAATATGAATGATTCAGCACAAATTTATCGGCACAGTTAGAAATATCATTTAAAATATATGTAATTGGTAGCAGAATATTACAACGTGCAGAAAAAGATGGCGTTAATCTCTCTTTAAACAATTAATGATCTCAAGTCAACATTTGATTGTGAAAATTTTTCAACTTGAAATAATTTCAAACTTACAGAAAAGTTCTAAGTGCTACAAATTACTCACAAATAGCTTTTACCCATATTTACCAAATCAATATTGTGCTAGTGCAGAACAATTGTCAGATTCTTTTAATGATATGTAAGAAAACAATGGATCTATATTGCTGTCCATTGTTTTAAAAATTCCACAGATATTAAGCGGAGTCGGGGAGACACTACAAACACCACTCCAACTTCCTTCATTGATGACACAAATAAATAATCCACACGTCCTACATTTCCCAGGGAAGTAACAAGCAAAACATGTTTCTTCCCCAGACTTCTCTACGGCCACCTTTTTGGTCTAACGCATGCAAGTGTACCTGCTCCTCAGGTGGCTCAATGGTAAAGAACCCGCCTGCCAATGCAGGAGACCAGGGTTCAGTCACTGGGTTGGGAAGATGCCCTAGAGCAGGGAATGGCTACCCACTTCAGTATTCTTGCCTGGGACATTCCACGGACAGAGGAGCCTGGCAGACTACAGTCCACAGAATTACAAGAGTCAGACACGACTGAATGACTAACACACTTCTAAGTTATTAAAAATACAGGTTCAGAACATCTTTTTTAAGAAAAATCTTTTAAACCAGAATAATAAATGCCTTTAAAGAAATACTATAATCTTAAAAGCTGATGGATGTTAGGAAATTGTTTGCATGGGCATGAAAGGTTTTTATCTCATTAACTATACAGATGCATGATCTCAAGCAGAAAATATACTTGTGCTTCTGAACTTTATAAGGACAATAAAATGCTACCTGCACATCTCACCAAAAACTAAATGTACTTAAAACTAGATTTCTTGTAATTTTTTAGAAATGTACATGCAGAAATTAATTTCTAGCAACAATGACGCAAACTTTCCCACTGTCTAATTAAATTATGCATACTAATGTTTTCATAATAGATATGAAAAGATTCATTTAAAATGGATGCTTTTCAGAAAACATCTTTCTATATATTAGGTATGTTTATTACAACCAGCTGGAGTGACTCAATACTACTTACATTCATTCATTTACTCCTTACTCATCACTCATTTATTGGTTCACCTTTCAAGAGCCTTGCAAACACCAGCAGAGCAAGCACCTCGTTAAGTCCTAGGAACATACAAATAAGACACGACTTCCTATCCTGAAGAAGCCACCACACTGTGTGGCCACTGATTCAAGTGCTGTGGCAGTCACTGGCATACGGTACCCAAGCTGTCACATCCAGGGACATGGGAACAGAAACCCCAAGGTCGATCATAGAGGAAGCTTGATGGAAATGAACTCTGGGGCCTGTTTCCAGAGCCACAACTCGACCCAGGACAGCCCACTTACTTTCTCAAACCTGAGTCTCCCCATCTGCAAAATGTAAGATTGACATCTGACTCCTGCTTCAAAGAACTGAAGATTTCTAATATTAGGGCCATCTCCACATGCAGAGGGTGCTCTACAGGGCAGGACAGAGCCCTTTTGCCCCTAAATATCTCTCTGATCACACGCCTCAGAGCTTGGCATTCTGACCACTTGATTCATGTCTTGGATAAGGGCTGTATTTTTAAAAATACTGCTGCCAGAATATTTTTAAGACTGTAAACCTGACAAATGATTGAGTCTACCCTACTTTTTGAGGTAAGGAGACTCTGAATAAGTGAAACTTCAGTGAAGCAATTTGATGGAATGCTGAGGATGGAGAGGGTATGGTACCCAGGGTGCTCTAAGGAGGGCCAGGCTCTAGCGGGATGCTATGGGGCGAGGACAAAGACCTTGGGCAGCTGGAGAATGTCAGGCAGACACGGGACACCTTGGAAAGAGCAGGACACCTTGCAGGAAGAGCAGCAGCATTAAAACCACCCAGTCCAGCCAACCTTTTCTCTCTTAGTTCCAAAGGAGGACAAAACAATTTTTTGCAGCCCATCTGTCTCTTCATAAGATACTTTAAAAATTGTCCTGTCTATAACGTGACTGAAATTAGACCCTTTAAAACACAGCTCAACATGTATGAGTGCGTAGGTATTATCAAAACCAAGCTATTTTCCTGAAAAAGAAATGAAATTACTAACAAAGACAAGACAATTAGGCCATGACAATTCATACAGTACAACCAATCAATAACACAATAAATTAATAGCAGAGTGAAGCTGATGCATTACAAATACCTATATATACACTGACCTGCAGAAAAGCACTTTTTTCACTAACATTTGGCACAATAAAAAACTAAAATGCTATATAAGCAGGCCAACCTGAAATGACACCTGGTATTATAAATGGCCTAATCTATATGTTAATAGTGTTGTATCACATAACTGCAGCGAGGCCAAGATAACAGTATGACTTTGGGGTTTCTATGGCTACACTCTGGGCGAGCGCGCCTGAGAGGGCTGGCTGCTGACACCACACGGCCGCTCTGAGTGCTTCTTCTGGGTTATTTATGATATGATTTATGATAACAACAACATCTCCTATTTTCTCTCCTCCTCAGATACAATAAATTGCTATCGTTAATCACCCTTCTTGGTGCAACTATGATTACAACAGCATAATAGGGCCTAGCTATGGTAATATTGTGTTTTGTTTTTTTCTTTTTGAAAGAAATAAATACAAGGAGATCTCTCCAGACAATGTCAATATCTCTAATATTTTAATCATCTGCCTTTAAGTTTTTCAGAATAAATTCTATTACAACTAAGATTCCATATCCTAGGATGTAAGCCTTTCGTGCAGATCAAATCCACAGTCGAGCCCCACACATTCACAAGTCACTTCCACCAGGACGTTCTTACACTCAGGACAGTAAGACTATGCACAGGGTATGGAATCCTTTCCGAGACAGATAACGGCAGTTGTTGTTCTCCTGTAGCAATGAGGCTAATCTTACTGCGGATTCTCCATCCCCAGAACTAGTCAAACAAGTTAAATCAGCCAGTGGTCTATCAGAAGGGAAAAGACAGAGGAGAGAAACTCTGCCATCATGCAGTTGTGTGTGACTTGCCTTTGCCCACCACTGGTGGTGTGCTCGCTTAGTCTTTCTGAATTTCTGTTTCCTTTCATGCCCACTCCAGGTAATAGTCAGCACTGCCTCTTTGGCTTCTGAGTACCAGAGGGATCCCTTCCTCCCTGCCCCAATGCCCTTTCTATGGGTGACTCTAGGTCTCGGCAGCAGGTGGAGCCTACTTGATGTGGGCGTGACTTGCCGTGGCTGATGGATCAGAGTTGGCAACAGTGACATGAGCAGAGGACTGAAAACCACTTGCAGACTGGGGCTTGCCCTCCTGCTGCTCCTGGGAGACTGCAACCTCCCTAGTGTGAATGAGCCTGGGTTAGACTCTGGGAGGTGAGAAATGCATCGCTCAGAGCCCTGGTCACACCCGTCAGACATACAAGGGAGGCCACTGATCACTGACTGAGTGAAATCTCTCAGTCATGTCTGACTCTTTGCAACCCCATGGACCATACTAACTGATGGAAAAAGTATATCCACATCCAGCGGAAGAACCGCACTGCTGAGCCAACCCCAAATGCCAACTTGCAGGATTGTGAGTGAGTATCAACAGTAATTTTAAGCCACTAATCTCTGAGGTGGCTTGCCACATAGCAACATATTAATTAAGTGTTCGTTCACATGAACAGTAGATTTGTGTGATCTGTGGCGGTTACATTCTACAAAGGGGCTGCAAATACGAAATTAGTGAAGACTGAACCACTGTTCCCAGCAGAAATACAAGGCTAGGTTCCTCAGAGGCCCTGGTCCCATCTCTGACAGCAAATCCATATGTAATCTCGCTTCATGTGTGTTTCTGTCTAAAGGCCTCTCATTTAACACACATGTGGACTCCCCCACAGTGAGCTCCCTGCCGACGGCTCTATAACCACGGCCGCGTGGAGCACTCCGCTCTCACCATTAGCGCATCGCAGCCCTCTTGCATGTGGGAGCGCCAGTCAGTATCCTGCCTGGGGGCCACCATGGAGAGCAGAATCACCAACAGCAAGCCAACAGTGCGGGAAGCGTGGCAACAGATAGACTTAGAAAGTACACACGTCGACAGTCTGAGCTGAAATAAGAAGGCAGGGTGTCGCCATGTTTGGACTCAGTTAGAAACATGCACAACCCAAGTGTCCTGTCAGCCATGCACCGAAAAAACAGTGGTGGTGGAGGTGG